>NC_068405.1:10420527-10435527 GCF_023724105.1 Carassius gibelio | reverse complement strand
CGTTGTAGCGCTATGTTTTGAATCATTGGAAAGATCGGACACAGATTAATTAGCTCTGGAGTCGGTCTGCACTGAAGAACGGCTGACATCATTCGTTTTAATGAGACATTAAAAAAAAAGTCATTCGTTTTTACTTTACAAAGAAGAACCATTAAAGAGATTAATTAAAAAGAATCAAAGCACAAGAGTAATTCGTTGGGTAATCTAGTTATTCTGAGAATATTGAATACAGAGTTCACTTTGAAGTAAAAAAAAAAAAAAAAAAAAAAAGCTAAGAAGTGTTGCTATTATTATTATTATTTTTCATTTGGCATTGTTTGCTGCCTATGTTTATAAACAAATATTAGGCGGTGGAACATTTCTCACTGGAGGCTCGCGCTCTGTGTGCTTCTCCAAAGCAGCCTCACAGTAACAGCTCCAAAAGCCCAGTTTCCATAACAACAACATGTTTCCCCTCACCCGAGCTCCTCAAATGAGCTCCTGCTTTAGCTGCTGTCTCTGAGGCTGCTGGACCGAGGGGGAGAACGTGAGAAAGACAGTTTGTGCCACAAAAGGAACAAAAGATCAACCCGTTTCATTCATTTCTCAGACTTGCATACATAAAACTGACGCTGCAAAGAGAGAACTTTAGAGACGTTTCCAAACCACTTCCCTGGTTAACAGAAGTCATTATGTGGCTTAGATAATGGCATTGTTTTGGAGCACAACACACACACACACACACACAACACGCAAGCATGCATACTTCAGTCATCATTGACTACGGAACCTCAGAACACCTGTTTCAGCCAATCACAAGACGGGAAAATCAAGCACAGCTCCTCCCACTTCAGCCTATGCGGTAGAATATGGGACTCACAGGAATTCCAGCCAAATGTACACACAAAGTTGCTAAATGTGACAAATTGTTTAGAACATTTAACCTCGTATACTTCTGACTGGTGTATAGCTATGTGAACATGGCACACTTGGATAAAATAAGATGCAATTAATCATGGAAAAACAACATGCCGATCCACTGTATTGTGATCTAATTTGCATGGCTGTGCTCAGTATGAAAACGCCCTGCAGGTTGCAGCAACTGCTGACTCATCAATCATTTGGCTTCTGCAATGCTATTTAAAAGCGCTGAGAAACCTGACAGCGGCAAACTGTTGGGGAAAAAAGATGTGTAGTTGTAGGCAACAGTATCCATAAACAGACACCACAACGTTTTGGAATACAAATAATGTCGTTCCTCACCCAGTCGTGTTGAGTCAGAATGAGGCACACACCCTTCATTTCCTCTCTGCGCCACTAGAGGGCAGTTGCGTATCGCTTTTAGACTGGTTTACTATTAATTAAATTAAAACCAGGTGAACGCACAAAGGAAATTTAGCCGTTTTAGTGTCGGTAAAATTGGTTTAAGCCTCTTAGCTCTGGGAAAATAATGCGCGTGGCGCCCCTCGAGGATATAGGCCTATAAAGCACAAATGAATTTGTGCAGAAAATCAATGCATGAAGTGGATTCAATAGTAATAGCTTTTCTGCAGGTTGCTGCAAACCAATCAAAGGACAGATGAAGCATTTCAGCCACAGATATCATATAACTGGCCTTAACTCTCAGTGATTTACCATAAGGAGCTTCAGCAAGAGACTGTGAAAAATTGACTAAAACAATGACAGAGCACAAATATGACAAGCATTTCATATTCACAGTAAAGATGAGGGCATGAACTTGTGCAAGAAACATGAGTCAGATGTAAGGTGGGTCAGAGAGTTGCCAGATTGATCCAAATTCATGTTTAGGAGGAGCCTGGGCTGGTTAACCCTCACAAGTCCATGAGAAATTAAGTCACAGATGTTCCGACAACAGGCTCAGAGTGTATACTGTAGAGCAGGAGAAGATCTGACCCCAGGTCGAATTCCCAGATATTCCCAGCTCGGAGGATCAAATATAGGCTAATGCTGTGTTCTGAGTGGTTGCTAGTATATTGCTGGATGCTTATATACTGTTAAAAAAGGTAACCTTTAAAGGTACAATGCATTATAAAGTGTTATTAAATGGTAAACAATTATTCATAATGTGCATTTTAATACATTAGATCATGTTGTAAGTAATTATAAGCAAATATAAATGCTTAGTGTAACAAAGAGTTGATACGTGTAATATGGTTACAATTATTATAATGTATTATAAGGTGTATTACAAGTCATAATTCATGCATTAAAACTACTTTTATAATGCATTCGAAGTAGGCTTGTAAAGAACAAACAAACATGATTAGGTACTGAGCAAGTCATAGTGATGCTAAAAAAATAAAATAAAAAAAATTCCAATAAAATTGTATTTTTATTCAAATAAAATTGACAAATTTTTTTTTATTTTTTTAGGTAAAATGAACAAAATTCTGTTAATAAACCGGGTTAAAAACATGGTTGCTGAATATATTTTGAGCAGATATATTTGATAAATATTGATCAGATTGGAAATGTCCACAAAGAGTGAAAAGATTGTTTGGAGACAACGGGAGACAAAACAACAACAACAAAATAAATAACTAAATAAAAATGCAGATTGTTCTTTAAGATTTTAATTTGAAAACTTTTCTCATTGTCCAACAGGGGAGGAAAAAAAAAGGTCTGTCAAATCAATAAACTTACAATTAATGCAATCATCGCATTTAAGTCTAAAGTAAAGTATCTCCACAAAGGAGTTGTCTTTGTGAGAAAGAAAAAACTAAAACCTTTAACTATCATGTACCTTCTCTTCTAGTCTGCCTTGATTGTTCAAGACTTTTAAAAAAAAATCCAAAGCATAAGAGAAACCATCTAAAACTCATGTTCACCAAGATGGCGCAGAACAACAAAAAGAACGAGCTTGTGGCACAAAACACGCACATGATGACAGGAAATGACAACAGGACGCCGTATCAAACATGATGAAGGAAACGAGGCACAAAGTTCATAAGAGTGGAGCTCTCAGTTGGTTTTGGCAGCTGTGTGCGAGGAGAAGTATAGATCCTCAGATAGACCAAAGGAACGTGTTCACGCATCCAAAATACACTTACAAAGAGACAAAAACACAGCTGGACTTAAAGATAATTCACCCTAAATTAAACCCTGTTCCCAAAGATGGATGTTCATGTCCAGGATAGCATAGTTACCTGTGGTGCTGGAGTGTTAGTGTTCACTAAATGTGTGTGACTGTTACTGTGTAAGTGTGTTTGAATAGTATCTCACACAATAATTCAAATTCTGCCTTCATTACTCACACTTTTGGAGATATTTTGAAAGATGCCCAAGCTGCTCTTTTCCAGTTTATCTCTATTAGCTTCAGCTGTATGGAAAAGAGCAGCACAGTTGTTGTTCAAAGCTTCCCACTTTCCTAGAAATTAAAAATGCAATAAATCAGTACGAGATGAGAAGTTTGAGAGTGTACAACAAAATTCCAGAAAGTCTGACACAGCTACGATGGCATGATAAAACACCGAAGCCAGATTCTCTCAGCTCTGAATGCTAATGGTAAATAGTGCAGTATTGCAAAGTAGGCTATGCCTAGTAAGAAATCACTAGGTCCTGATATGTATGTGAAGGAAACTAACAAAACACAACACAACAATCACAGAGAAACAGATAAAACAAGAACTTTTTTTCATACAGAGATCCGTCAGCCCCATCAGACTGGTTTTTAATCTATGCTCATGAGATGATATATATATATATAAAGAGCAACAGGTGTTGTCTCTGTCAGGGTTGTGTAAAAGATTATGCAAAACTTTGTATAAAATTGCATGTGATTCAGTCATAAACATATAATGTCCGAGTTATTACATTTTCCATCCTCACCAAACGTGTTTGGGGTCTACGCAGAGCCCTATCCTTCCCAAAACACTTCCAAGTCCATCATCCTGGCGTTCCGCTCTTGAAGTCAATAAAATAACTAAATTGGTAGCATTTGTAGAAATAAATAAAATCTTAGCTAGCGCTTAGGCCTGCTCGTATAACTTAAATATTTTGGTTGATTCTATTTTGAGGGAAAAACTAGGGGAGATTCTTTATCAGCTTTTTGGTCATGTGATTGGACCAAAACGGGGATGTTTTTTGCCTCCTAGCTGAATCGAGCTAGTGTGGAGCTAGCATGTGTGCATTTGGTTTCATGCAATGCTCCAAATACTTCCAAAATGAAATAGTAGTACAAAGGGGGTGTTAGGACATTCAAAACTGGAAAATAGATACAGAAAATGGAAACATGAAAGAAAAGGGCCTTAACTGAGGAGAAGTTTATCACTTCACTTCCCAAAATGGAAAGGCTACTTTAAGGAATTACTTATAAAAACAAAATGGGAGAAATGTTGCAGAAAAGACTAAAAGGGGTAGAAATGGGCAGCAGGGAGCTTCTTCGTACAAACTGCAACGTTCTCCCTGATCCACCTGGGCCATGCCTGAGGCACTTGATCGGATCCGTGTTCAAATGGAGCTTGCAGGGGGAGTTGTCAGCCTTTTCCCAATATAGACCCTGTTTTAGAGATACAAGACAAAAGAAAGATAGATGAAAAAGTCAGACACTTCATGTGTGGAATATTGCACTGTTGTTCAAGGAATAGTTCACCCAAAAATACACATTTAGTCATAATAATAAAAAATAAAAAAATAATAATAAAAAAAAATAATAATAAGTAAATAAATAAAAATAAAAACTCTTACAAGTTTAAAACGACATGAGGGTATAGAATCCTGATCCCGCAGTATTGCGAGATATAAAGTCTTACTTTTTTTTTATCTCACAATTGCAAGTTTATTTCTCAGAACTGCAAGTTTACATCATGCGGTCCTGAGAAAAAAAGTGGAATTGTGTGATAAAAAGGTCACAATAGCCTTTTTTTTTTTTGTGGAAGAAACAGCTTCCATGTGAGGTTAAGTAAATGATGACTAAATTTGAACTGTGAAATCGCAGCCTGTACTCCCAATGGACTCCATCATGGCGGCGCTCATCGGGTACTAAAGAAAAAGGAGTTTATTGTGCGTTTTTGAGGCCTTTTGTAGTAAGTAACATGCCCTTCAAGAAGAGTCAGAAATACTGTATTTATAAATTTTGAGTACATGAATGACCAAGCAAATTTGTATGTCTGACTGGAAAATTCTGAATTTTAGACACAGGAAGTTCCTAGCTATTGATTTCAAACACAGTGGAAACACTGATCTATGATTTATAATAATCATATAATAAATTTATAATCTACATAAAAAGATCAGGGAAAAGAAATTAAGTCTATAATGAATTATAATTAATAATTTTGCAAGTTATTTACAATCATTTTAAAGGCATGATGTAGGAAACATCAAGTTATTTGCTTAACTGTCACGGTTTGCTTTTTGTACTCCCACAATGTAGCACTTAAAGGCAGCATAAACTACATGTGTGAAGTGTGGTTGTGTTTTAGGAAGGTGTCTACCCGAGACCCAGGACCAGGATGTGGGACAGAAGCAGCGAGGGGATAAACACTTTGAGGAACTCGGCAGAGAAGATGCCTCCTTTCTTCATGGCTCCAGACTTCCTCATACTGAGAGTCACTGAACGTCGCGGGTGCCGGAAATGAAACTCCCTGTCAGAAAGATAAATCTACCAGTCATCACAACAGCATCTTACCAAACTTACCAGATAAAAGAAAGAAAAAAAAAGAAAACAAACATAAAAAATGAATACAAACTATAATAGTAGTTAACAGTAATCACTAGTGCTTACTTGGGCGGAATATTCTCAGGTCTACTTGACCAGTCTGCGACCCAGTCTGAATCCTTCATCAAGATATCATCGTCTCTGATCTCCTCCATGACTTCCTCCTGAGTGGACACAGACACACACCCAAACACAAGCACAGACAGGTCATGAAGATAAGCCTGAGTACATTCCAGAAATTAGAAGAGCCACAGTACCTGACTGTCCCTCCTCATGTCCACGTCAAAAATGATCTGGCCTTCATCCTGAGGACTGGGAGGTCGAGGAGGGCTGTGGGACACAGCAGTTTGAAGTAAGCTAAGAATTGTCATTAAAATGACTTTTGTATGTCTTCAGAATTTCCTTTTATAATCATTTGTTGCCATTTTTGTCCCAACAGCTTTCATTGTATGGAAAAGAGCAGCTTGGGAATTCTGCTAAATATCTCCTTTTGTGTTTTCCAGCACAAAGACATTCATACAGGTTTAGAACGGAAGTTTTCATTTCTGTGTGAACAGTGCTTGAGAGAACATCAGTCTGTGTACATATAAAAGAGGAACAATGTATTCCTACAGTAAACTTTGAGTGAGATGAGGGTTATTATGGCCGTATCCTATCAGCGTGAGGCCAGTGTGACCATGTGTAATTTGGCATGGATGTTTACAGCACTGCTCTCTATCTATGAAGTCATTAAACTCAAGCTGTGGTCTCAGGTGACATTTGCAGATGATATATATGTATATATATATATACATATACACATACACAACATCTCAAAGGGATAGTTCACCCAAAAATGCCAATTGTGTCTTGTGTCCTTTCATGTTGTATGTTTTCTTCATTCCACTTATTGCTCATAAATGCTTAGCATGTGTTAAGTTTGTTTGATTGATATATATATATATATATATATATCATTTATATATGACATAAATATGGTGTTTACCTGTCGCATGAGGAGTTACTGCGGCTGGATTCATGCTGGGCATCTAGCAGGATTTTTTCCATGTCTCCATTGTGGATTGAAGATGACGAGGGAACATGTTCCAGCCCCCCCACCATCCCATCATCCTCCTCTACTATCTGGGCTAAAGGGGGCGGCACTGAGGCAGCGGAGGAAGAGAGAGATGTGGCATTTTTGTTCATCTCCAGCTCTACCCATGACCCTAAATGATGTATCACATAACAATCACAATAATAATGAAGATTATAAAATTACAATTCCTTATTTAATTATTTTTATGTAAAAAAAAGAAAATAATAATAATGTTTTTATTTATGCAACAATATGAATGGATCAAATCACACAGAACCTACTATTTTGGTTCTCATTTCACCACAAAATCAAAAGATGAAAAAAAAAAAAAAGAACTGTCAAAGTCTTCCTTGGACTTCCATAAAAAGATAAATAAATAAATAAATAAATAAATAAATAAATATATATATATATATATATATATATATATATATATATATATATATATATATATATATATATATATATATATATATATATATATATATATATATATATATATATATATATATATATATATATATATAATATATAGCTATGCATTTAATTTATAAAGATCCAGGATACAGTAAAAATAAATAAAATAAATAATTAATAAAAAAAGGCCATCAATTACAAATGCAAAATGTCAGGTTGATTTTGGCAAAGAAAATCTGACAGGGAAATATACTTTAAATGGTCCAGAAAAGTATGAAAGACGTTGTCAGCATAGTCCATCTGCCGTCAGTGGTTCAACCGTAATGTTATGAAGCGAACAAGTGCCACAAGGATGCACTGTTTTCTTTCAAATCAAAGCATAAAATATACGTAGAAACAGTGCATCCTTGTGACACTGCTAACACAGACGAGCGTAGGCAGTTTGAGTGATGTGGAGAGACACAGATGAGACCGTTTACAAAAATGATTGAATAAAGTCATTATTTTTCTTTTATTCCATAACTTCACGGTTGAACTACTGATGGTCTATTCTGACGATGTCTTTCATACTTTTCTGGACCTGACACTGTTATTTATTTGGCAGTCTATTGGACAGTCACAAGCCTCTCAGTTTTCATCCATAATATCTTAAATTCTGTCCCGAAGACGAACTAAGCTTTTACAGGTTTGGAATAACATGGGGGTAAGTGATTAATGACAATTTTCATCTTGGGGTGGAGTATTCCTTTAATGTTCTTTAATATAATATCTAATTTTGAGGGGAAATGTGACCTGGTAATGATACTGCATCTAATGTATCCACCATTCATTCAGTAAAGGCCCTGAGACAGACCGAGGCAGACAGTGGGATTTCCCTGTAAATCGTTGGTGGTCTGGCTCACCTTCTATTTACTGTGTGGTGAACAGGCAGTAAATGCCTCCCTCTCAGACTAATTACAAGCTCACTGATATATGAGTCACACCTGACCTGACTGCTGCATGCTCTACGTGAGTGTGAGCAGGGACGCACTCCTGAACGCATGGCCTGATCAACACAAACACACAGACTCCTTTTATCCGTCAGTCAGGGACGAGCACTAAGCTTCCCGTGTTCCCCTTGCACCCTAAATCTGCTGTGCCGTCTCATCAGAAACATCTGTGTTATCGCACAGTCAATCCTCTGTTTACCACCGGCTCAACACACCGCTCTGGTTCCCCAGTGCACGCTGCCGACCAAACAGGATGATCAACTGGTGCTGGACGAGGAATACCCCCCTCACCATGTAGAGCACTTTGAGTGATTCGAAAAATCAGAAATCGCTATTATAAATATAATGAATTATTATTATTATTATTATTATTGATTATAAATGGAATGCCTTGCAGGCCACTTTCAGGAAAACAAAAAGAGGAAGATAAAGAAGGTCCACATGACTTCCTGGGGTTGAGCAAACATAGATAATGTGACAAGGGCCTGCTTTGACTCTACTGGGATACATCTTCTCATAAGTATGGCTGAGCATACATGTCTCTGCCCTGTCCTGAGGGGGAAACGTGTGCATTTGGCTGCGCTAGAGACTGACCTTTGTCTCGATCCACTGACACAAACAGTGTTGCTGTGGCAGCAGGCAAGCTGAACGTTCTGGCCAACGGTGGAACATTACTTTGGTTGTCATCAGGGAATATATAGAGATCAAAAGATCAGATGATAGTATTACAGAGGCTCATTTAAGAAACGCTAAAGCATCACGGCTGCAAAGTGATCAATCTGTGGATCTGGAAGACAAATAAACGATTGGGTGAATCTTACAAAAATAGGCCATTTTCAACCTTTAAAAAAAATAAATAAAAAAAATAAAAAATAAAAAATAAAAGACAAAAATTATGTCTGGACACGTTGCTATATATATATTTTTTTTTAGTATTTCTTATATTTAATTTTTTATTTGTTATCTTTTACTTTTATTAATTCTTATTACATATTCACTAAAATACTATATTAATACAGAAAAAATCAAGTAAGATTTTTTTTTTTTTTTAAAGAAGCCTCTTACAGTTTTATGTAATTTATTCCTGTGACAGCATATCGGATTATTGTTAAATTAAATACTATAAATGTTGTAAATGGGTGTTCTACTTAACTTTTTTTGAAACTTATTATTATTATTATTATTATTATTATTATTATTATTATTATTATTATTATTATTATTCAGGTTCTTTGATGGATATAAAGTCCAAAAGAAGCATTTATTTGATAAATAAATCTTTGGTAACATCATAAATTTACTGTCACTTACTGTCAAGTCTCCTTGTTGAATAAAAATATTCAATTCATTAAAACAAACAAACAAACTTACAATTTACATTTACATTTTATTTATCTTTAAATGAAAATTATGAGAAATAATAAGACACCCAGAGGCATATGCAAATTATGTAAAATGTAATAATGTAAAACACACACACACACACATTAAAAAATATTATATTTAAAAGCCATCATTTATGCTAAAACTGCTGATTACCAAACTACATTTGTTTATTCAGAACAAATACAGAACATTATCAACTTTGAATTAAAACCAAAAAAATATGACCTAGTCAGACCGGACATGGTCTTGACAGGTTTTGAGAGATGTGTTGTATTAGATCATTGGCTGTGGGCAAAGTCCTTTCACACGTCCTCCAGCTAGCACTCATCATGTCTAGTACACAGCCGGGCGCATCCAAATTGTCAAACAAACACTGTTAAGCTGAGCCCATATTTGCCCATCTGTTACACTGAAAGAACCTGGCCAACATTAAGTTGTCATTTCACTTTCCCTAGAGAATCTCTCAAATTCACAAGTTAGCACTAGTGCATGAGAAAGCTGTGGTCATCAAATCACTGCATTGAGATCTGGCCAAGGATGTCAGCCTCATCTGTGGGAAACCAAGAGTTTTATGAGATAATGGGGCTGTCGTGCTGATGATGAAACCGTCTCAAAATCTAGTGAATGAGAAAAAACCAACGACCACAGAATTTATTCTGGAAATAAAATCTCTTTAAACCAGGGTTATGTGCTGAGTGAAAAGCCATTGTGTGACTAAGACTCTGTGTTATTTTAGTAACATTAATTCTACTAAACTAAAATAATATACATAATAATATATGATCATAGTTTTGCAACATTTTAAATAAATTATTTTTATATTTTGTATTTTAATTTATTTAAAGTTTTAACAATTTTGTTGTAAGCTAGATATATTAGAAATATATATATTTTTTATTAAGTTTCAGTTTTTAGGTTTAGTCTACTTTAGCATTTCATCAAAACAAAACTGAGAAATAACTGCTATTTTAATTGTAGTTAGTGTTTATTTCAAGGAAAGAAAATGTTTTATTGCTTTAGTTGATAACCCTGTAAAAATAATACTTAACAATAAAACGTAATAACAATATAAATAATATGTACAGGCTTATATAAAAGTATATACAACATTGTATTGCTTTCTAATACCCTTGATCATTAAAAAGCATAATTTTACCACTTTCCATTATATTTTCCTTTAAGAATTAAACGAAAAGATAATTAATTTGATTTGTTTAGCTGTTAAGCCTTTTGGGCGTCAATTTGAGCAACCTCTTCATATATGAAATGAAAGATAGGAACATCAGATATGCAAATGAAGTTTTCTGCATGAGCCAATATCTCCGTGCATTTTCCACCAGCCTTCCTCATGAGTTAGCTACCTTACATGAAGCAGACTGCTGCTACTTCACGATCTCAAAATATCATGACTCACCGCCCTAAACTCACACTCCCAATTTTATTTCCTGGCTTTCTGTCTTACACTTTCCACACGTAGACCGGACCACTTTCTCTGCTGCTACAAATAGAATTACGAATACTACTATGGTGAAAGCGCAGCTCATGAATATGAATTATTTTCTATTACTATTCTTATTATCTTCTACTTTAACTTCCCTGCACATTTTGGTCACGTAGCCAAATTTATATTCATGATGCGAGTCTTTACCATTAGGTAATTGGCCAGTTTACTAACGTTCGCCGCTCAATGTCTGCCTTTCAGCCAATCAGTAAGGATTATTGGCTCACTACTAATTAATATTAATGATTCTAGCCTTTTCCATAGTAGAATTTATTAACTGGCGTCCTGAACAAGGGTCAACAGCTGTGAGGACTAGTGACGCTTAACTAGCTTCAGCGCGCACGTAGCTTACATTAGTATTGTTTGTTTACAGTGAATGGCAGTTTAAGTACACTGCCCAAAATATGTGGTCTTAATATTTAGACAGCGAGATTTAGCTGTCTGCTCTTCGCATTTCAGAAAGCATAACGTTACCAAGAATATCAACAAGATCTAACGTTATTCGTCTCCTGTAACTTTAGAACATATTTAGGAATTTTCTCTATTTTTGACCAAAAATTGTATATATAATGACTAATTAACTGATATGGATTTTAAATAGCAGGCTGACAAATAATGTTTTTTTTTTTTTTTTTAGCAAATCCACACTATTTGTCTGGCTATAAAGGTTAAGGGTTACTTTTTCGCATAGAAGTTATTTTTAAATGCATTTCACACGGGTTTTCGTCTACTACGCCTATTAAGCTTTAGTTAACTACAAGTTCAATCTAAGAGTGAGAGGCCGATTTGTAGATCAGTTTGTTTGCATCTTCGCAATTTACACAAAGACCTTATTTGCTGCCACATGTCGTGCATTGCATGTCAAAGAGATATGAACAAAAAAATATTTATTCTTTGAGCCTCTTCTTATAAACACACCGGACAAACACGGGTATGTGTCACATATCTATTACACGAATAAAAATGGGGTTTCAAGCATCCACAATCTCCATTATCGAGTTGCTCTAGTTCTCGCCTTGTTGACATCGGCTTAGGCCAGCCTTCTGAAAACGTATAGTCATACTATTGGTTTACGTTTAAAGTCAATCACTTTTTAAGACCCGCCTCAATACACAACCTCAACGGCCATTGGACAGAACGCTTGTCAATAAACATGACGAAATATATGACAGAAAACCCCGCCCTCCTTATGGCAAAGAAATGTTGACTGGAACTAAAAAAAGAGCATTTTACATGAAGTAAAATAATTAAAAAGTATAAATAAATATAAATACAGCCAAGTCAAAGGCGTATATAACAGATTTTATAGATGTCAGTGCAATACAGCGAGGTGCTCCGGCTGTACATACCGTTTAACCCAGGCTCTCCGTTGTTGTCTACTGGAGCAGTAGCGTCGGACATCGTGGCTCTGTGTTGGGCGTCTTGCATAAGACTGTCTGTAAGCACCGCACGAACACACTCAGCGCACGCACGCGCACGCACGCACGCAGGCACACACGCACGCACATTTGGCCCAGCGCTCATGCATAACGGAGCCTGATCACGGATCGGGCGCTATGTGGAGGCGTGCTTTTAAGTTCGTTAATAACTGTTTTCAGTGGCTGACCTCAGAACTGTTGGGAGCGCAGGTTTCCTGCAGCGCTAACATGACGCAAACGTGTTCATATCTGATAACAAAGACACTAACATTACGTAATGGACTCAGTCTGCTTATTTATAAAAAACGCACGTGAACGAAGTCTGTCAAAAACTAAAATGACGTATGGCAAGCCTATTTAACATATATTTCTTAAAACAAATATATATTGTTGTTGCTGATACGTTTTTAATTACATGCAAGCCATCCAATAAGGATCACTATCTTTTCTATTTCATTAGTAACTTTGCATTTGAATGTTTTGTATGTTTTACTTTAGGGCCGTTTCATAGTCAATGCGAGGGACGTAAACGACACGCTCCCTTTCATAGTGAACGCAAGCGTCACAGGTGATGCGTGTATGCAGTACACCGCTCACGCAACAGGGGGTAGTAGAGTCAGGTGATATTAGTAGAGTCGGGTCGCGTGATATTCAGATCACAATGGCAACTGAAGAGGAGTGTATTCTGTTGCTGATGAACTATTGTGTAAATGTGGATGAATATGTATAAGTTCGCATAATTTTTCCTCTTCGCCCGCCATTGTATTCAAACCTTCTTCTTCTGTAAACACAATATACTTGAATTAACGTACAATACTTGCAATGTCACCCCCAACAACAACACATAGTATTGCGTGAATCGGCGCGTCGCGTATCAAAAACTAGGACGACACTTTTGGCTATGCACCGACGCATAATGGCGGCCGAAGTGTAACGATGCGTAGCCTCGGGGACGCGTATGTGTACAGATGCGTTTACTATGAAACGGCCCTTAGTCACTTCTCCAAATGTACCCCGATAATGGTAAAAATTGCAAATTTTAGCCATATATATATATATATATATATATATATATATATATATATATACATATATATATATATATACTAAATTGGCTGATGATTGAATTAAGGTAGAAAGCTATGCATGGACGATTTGTTAAAAATTTGATAAACAGTTTAAATTTACAAAACAGATAAGGTTACTGTTATTATGATTTTCATCTGAACAGTTAAGTCCTCATTCTGACCATAGTATTTTATATATATATATATATATATATATATATATATATATATATATATATATATAGTAAAATAAAAAAAATAAAAGATTGTTTTCATGAAACATTTCATGAAAACAAATAAAAACACTATTATCCATGCCAGGCCAGTAGTAAACAATGGCACTTTGTAAAGAAACTAAACATGCCTGCACATACAGCTAGAGACATGTAATATGCATGACATCACCTTTTTCACAAATGTTGGTTTTTATAGTTCACACAGATACGATAATTGGCATTTTCATTTCACTTTGACACCATTTTTTTTAAAGTTTGCATCTTCAGGCCCTCGAAACATTTAAATGAACAGCCAAAACCTATTATTTTCTAAAAAATGTGTTGTATAAAAGCTCCCTGTGACAATTAAAATAATAAGCAAAATAAATAATATAATTTAAATAAATAATATTTAATTATTAAATAATAATAAAAATAATTACTAAAATAATTTTTTGTAAACCTTCAATTGGCACTAATGACTAATGGAAATGATAAAATAGCCATCCATACATCCCTGGCATGTTGTGGACATATTTCTGCCCTTACCATGCAGTTTTTTTGTTTTGTTTAATCCGGTATTAAAAAGAACCGATCAATGTTGTTAATCTGTAGTGATTTTATAAATCTGAGAGTGGATATTAAGCTCCAAAATCCTTGAAGCAATGTTTAAAATTATCATATATGCAAATGGTCAACAGAACATCCCTCATGGTTCTCAAAAGCCTTTAATATCCTATATTAGTTTGACGTCACGCTCAAAAAGCATTTCAATTTTGCCGCAGGCATGCTTTGTAAATACAAAGAAGAGGACATGACTCTTGTTTAATTGTTTGTTCCGTTTATAAATACCATTTTGATATCATAATCTCTATAATCTTTCTCAACTTGTAACTCTTGAGATAGAGAGAGTGAAGGCAGAAATTGGACATGGATCACAAAGGAAAATAAACCCTGCAAGCCTGAATGACTCGTACATGAGCAAGCAGTCCAACTGGAGTTTATGTGCTTGAACAAGTGTAGATGTTAAACTACTACAGCAAACACGGCAATGCCGTCTGTGCCACAAAAAAAAAAAAAAAAAGAAAGAAGAAAAGGAAAAGCTCTTTGGGCCGCTGTGATGGTGAGTGTGTGGATATCTGAAAGGAAACAGCCAAAACCTTTTGTAGCTGTAATGGAGTGTAATGGGACAGTATGAAATGTTATTAGTAGTGAGCTAAAAAAAAAGAAAGAAAGAGAAACACTTATTCTTGAAACAGAATAAAAACAAACT
>NC_068405.1:10333027-10415527 GCF_023724105.1 Carassius gibelio | reverse complement strand
TGAAGTAGGCGGGAACGAGAAGAGCCACTCACATCAGTATCCCACCAATCCTGGCTGCGACTCCGCACCCACACGTTTCTCTGTACGGACGTTGCTAACGCTCTGCTCCACAAAACGCCATGGCCAAAAACCTTGCTCTCCTCCTTTTTAATTTTCTTCTTAAAACGAGAATATTGTAATTGTGCTGGCTTTGTTGGGAAAATAACTTTAATATTACAAAAAGAGCTCTGCTGTTGACTACACTGTTGTTGACATCCATGTTTGATGTTAGCTACTTCCTCAAACAACGTCGTTCACCGTTGAGTACTCTTCTGCGCATGCGGGTCACTTCTGGGTAATTTCACGTTCACACAGGAGATCACAAAAGGTCACATTTAATTGGAAATGTGAACGGCCTTGCAAAAAATCAAATTTCTTCAAAAAAATCGGAATTGAGCATTAAGCCATGCAGTGTGAACGTAGCCTAAGAGTTGTGGGAAACGTAACCTGATGATGTTGTAAAACAAAATAAACACATATGCTTATTACAAACATAATTGAAAAAAAAAACTTAAACTTTCAAAATTCACAATTTCGGTATGGGCATGTGTTGTAGAGCAAAATACCAATGTATTGTCAATTTATATTTACCACATTACATTATATTACATATAACAATTTCTTATAAATTTTGATGGGGAAACAGTTGGCTGCTTATTATTTTTGTTGAAACAGTGATAGTTTCTTCTTTTTTTTTTTAACCAATACAATTTTTTTCCAGATTTCTTTAATGACGTTTGTGTGTGTGCATAAGAGAGACTGTCTGTCTCTGCGTGTGTGTGTGTGTCCATCCATACATACATAGATATTTGAATGACACCCATTTTACATTTTATATATTTTTTTAAATCAGACTCCTGTTGAGGTTCAGTAATTTTAATTTAATGGCAATGATAATGTTATAGGTCAGTTACTGAAATACCTTACTTTCAAAAATGTCACGTCAGTTAATTCATTGGTATTTAAATGGATAGTTCACCCCAAAAGCAAACAAAAAATAAATACGTTCTGTCTACAATTACCCACCCTCATGTCATTCCAAGCCCGTGAGATCACAAATTAAGTTGATTTTGATGGAATCTCAGAGGTCTCTGACCCTCCCATAGACAGAGAGGATATTACCACGATCAACAGACAAAAATGTATTAAGAACATCAGTAAAATAGTCCATAAGATATCAGGAGTTCTACCAAAATTTCACAAAGTTACAAGAATACATTTTGTGCGCAAAGAAAACAATAAAAAATGTTGCTGAACGTAATCATTGCCGTTTAAGTTCAGTAGACAGCGCGCACATGCTGAACGTAAACTATGTTCTTTACTTTGATTACATTCTGTGGTATTCTCCAAAATGGCAGAAGACAGTTACCTTGGGGAGAAGAACTTTTGAATAAATTGCTATTATTGTTTTCTTTGCAAACAAAAAAGTATTCTCATAGCTTCATAAATTTACAGTTGAACCTATTTTACAGATGTCCTTGCTACGTCTATGCGTGTTGATCATGGTAATATCCTTGTTGTCTATGGAAGGTCGGAGAGCTCTCAGATTTAGGGATGTTCATATACCGTTTAACTGTTTACCAAAAGTAAGAATTTTAACTGAACTTTTAACAACTTTTAATTTAAAGTGGTCTTAGTACACAACATAACTACAGAAGAGTCAAGTTTTAAATAGGAAAAATATTGAAACTCTTTGGTCATTTTTGACAGAGATGCTAACGGTCTAATCAAATTCAATGATCTATGCTAAGCTACAGCTAAAGTGCTACCAGTCCCAGAGATTGGCTGAAAGGATTCGAAAACGATTAAACTCAAATGTTTAATTCTAGGGGATGTATGGAAATGACATGAGGGGGAGTAATTAATGACAATTAAAAATTTTGGTTGAACTAGCCCTTTAACAAATAGAATCATCTTTTGCTACAAACAAAGTCCGCCTCTTTGGACAAGGCATAGTACACAATTGCAAAATCCCTAAATTTAAATTATTTACATTTTCAGGTGACTTTTCACTTTAATGCTTTTTTATTATTATGGAAATATGAAATTATTATAATTGTTTTTATTATTAAATGATATATAAAAAAACTGCTAGAGGATGGTGATAAATGTCTTAAATCATTAATTTCATGATTCATGATTCAGTCATTTATTCATTTGCCTGGTTTAAACAGGCGATTCATTCAGGAATTAAGTAAATGTTTATGAATGGGCTATTAAATCATTGGGTCACCCATTCATTCAAAAATTGTGCATTGCTTGGAAAAAAGCACTACAGCTCTGCTGTGGCTTTATAGGTAATATTTCAATTGGAAAAACTGAGCAAAAAACTAATGAAATTAAGATTGCTAGCTGCTCTGTCCATTTATTAACTCACCTGGTAGGTCTCAACGGGTCGATTCTCCATGTTGAGATCCCAGATTTTGACAGACAGGTAGTCTCGGGTCATCATGTAGCGGCCGTTGTGACTGAACTTCACGTCTGAGATGGAGGAGATGATTTCAGAAAAGAAAGAGCGGTTGCTGGGGTCCTCAGGTTCTTCAAACACTAGACAAAGCAGAGCAGGAACAAACACCTTTATATGACGAACATGACATCACAGTATACACTATTGGAATAAGTGGCATATATGACGCAGCCAGCACATATAACTCACATTTAGAGTGCTTGTCACAAAGTGCTGATGCACGCATGTCACACAGGCGGATGGTGCCTTTGCTGCTGCTGTAGACAAACGTGTTACATTGGTGAGGGTGGAACTCTGCAGCTGTGATCACCTCCGTCAGCTCCTCCATGTTGGCTGGTTTAATGTCCACAATGTCTGATGCAGAGTTAAAGCCACATAACACACTAAGAGGTGACAGGAGACATTTCAACATGACATTCACGACCCAAATCAACAACAATGCTCCTTTATATCCTCCAAAATAATGCATGTTTCCCTTTATAGGATACTGAAGCTGCGGTCAGTGATCTCTAAGTGCCACAGGTTGATGCGCAAGTCGTCTGCAGACAGATAGGTCTCGTTGTCGCTGTTGACCGAGATGGAGTTGATGTGGTAGGTGTGGGCGTTGGCAAAGACCCGCCGTGGACTGGCCTCCACCATGAGATCCATAGGCCTGAATACTGGCACCTGCACAAAGAGGCCAAAAACAATCGCTTTTATGAATATATAACAGTCATTAAACATTATATATTATATAACAGAACAAAAACACAAATTGAGAGCAAATACATATTACCTTTCACAATTTGGGGTTAGTAATTTTTTTTTTTTTTAAATGCTTCTCTTTTGAATCTTCTATTTAACTTAATATCATCAGTTTCCAAAAAATGTATAGCAGCACGACTTTTCTACACTGATCAAATTTGTTAAGCAGCAAATCAGCATATTAGAATGATTTCTGAAGGATCACGTGACACTGAAAACTGGAGTAATGGTTGCTGATACAGCTCTCAAATTGTAATAACGATTGCTTTTACTGTGTTTTATATAAAAAAAAAATAATAACAATTACTAAACCCAAATGTTTGAATGGTAGCGTAAATGCATAAAACCGGTTCTAATATTCAATACTAATGTTCTTGAGTAAGGCTGTGACCATAAATTGATTAGTGGGTTTATTCCGAGATCATCCGAATGCATCGCGATTCTCTCTGGAATCGATTCGAGCTTGGATTTAGAACAGCAGTTGGCGCTCTAATCTAGCTTTTATCCACTCATTCAAATGCTCAAAAAGAAGAGTACTGAAGAGCACTTGTGCATTCGGTTGAGTTGTGTAATTTCACGTCAGCTCAGAACGCTTTTGTAACGAACGATTTATGTAAACAGCCCACTGTGAACACCCTTGTAATTCGATTAAACCGTTTCGAATTTTATGAATGATTATTTTAGGTACAGGTGTGTGTAAGGATTTGGAAACACACAGAGTACGGCTGTTTCTAAAGAATGCAGGCCCATTTGCTGTTCAAAACTAAGCTCAGAATCGACTCAAGAAAGAATCGCGATTGACTCTGATCTCTGAATCATTGCTGAATCATTTCTCCATTTACGATGCATCAATTTATTCTCCCAGCCCTGTTCTTGAGTGTTTGTTTTTTTAACACCAAGCCAGTTTCTGTGGCTGTTTTTAAGCAAATAATTTTTCTTCTATGGAATTATACCAGATTTGTATCTAATTTGCTATACACTCTATAGTTATGTTTGGTTTTGTGTTCTTAAATGCGTGCGTGACTCACCCGTAGAGTTGTGATGGTAGCAGCATCTCTGTAGCGCCCATCCTCCTCTTTAAGATTGTATCCCTCTGGTCTCTTGTCACGTTCACTGATCTTCCACAACTTTATAGTTTTATCTGCAATCAAAAGTACAGCATAATGTCACCTTCTAATGTGGGATCTGCCCTCTGACTCATGCTAAAAATAATCGTGAGAGCCACAAAAAAATAAACCAAGCCTATTTCCATTAGCAACAAGAGGCAGTTCGACTGGTGTAACAAATCAAGTTGACAGTTCACCAAATTTTGAAAACATCTGGAAATTTTTCCCACATCTAATCTGAACTCTATCCCACAAAATTCGTCCTCCAGTGTGCACTCATTCTATTCAAGTCTTAAATACACACCGGTTGCATAACACGTCGGAGAGTTCATATTTTTAGACAGCATGGAGACACATCAGTGAGTCAGGAAAAATTTGGAGAATTTGCAGAGCTCACATCAACTCATGGAAGTTATTAAATGCATTTCCAGTTGAAAACAGCGATTTGGCATTTACTGTATAGTAAGTATGAATCAGTCTGTACAGTGCTGCACTTTTAAAGCCATAGAACCTAAAGAATTAACCTCAAAGATTAAGTAATCGTTTAACATTTCAATTCCAAAGTGATTAAACAAATGATAAGAATAAAATTACAATAAATGATACATTATTTTGTGATACATGACAGCAATTTTACAGTTTACAGAGAATGAAAAGAATTAGAATTAAAGAATTAAGGCTTAATATAAAATAATAAATACAAGATTTGTTTTGCTAATTGAGTATTTTTTTTAAATATGTTTTTGTGAACCATAGAAATGTAAAACCTTGGAATTATCTGCATCTGGTAGCTATTCTCAGCAAATACTCATAGACAATAAATTTGTAAATAATTTAACATGCACTTTAAAAAAAATAAAAATAAAATAAAATAATATATATATATATATATATATATATATATATATATATATATATATATATATACACAAACACATATTTATTTTTAAGTTACATATTAGATTTTTAGAGAGAATTTTAGAAACAGGTTTGAGCTTTTTTTTATTATTAATTGGATACATCTATATTTGAAGGATTTAAGAATGAGATTTCTTCATCTGGCTTTTTTCAAATTACAAATAACTTTTTAGAATTTTTAGAATCCGTTTTATTTTCAGTTTGATTATAAATAGCATTTTTTGGGGAGAGTTTTAAAATGATAAGATTTTATTTTGTTTTCCTTTTAACTATAAATGACACAATCTGGCATTTTCGATCTAATAAACCATAATAGAACCCCCAGCATTTCTATTATGAACTCCTAGAGTTCAAGGTTCACATCACATACTCATCTCCATCCTTCAGTAAAATAAAGAGACTCCACAGAGCCCCACTGCTCTACTAACCATTTGTGGACAACAAAAATTGTGCAGCGTTCTTTTGTGGTAGCCAGCGGATCTTGTTAATCTTTTCCTCGATTTCCAAGCTCTTCAGGTAGTCAAACTCAGGCTCGTGGCTCTGAAATGTGCTGTAAACATTGTATTCACTACGGAACTGTGACTGACTCTTGTTCTGCAAAAAGAAAAGCACATATTTGTGAGAAAGACATAAGTGGGAATGAAAGCGGATATAATGTTACTATGAAACGGCTGGATCCTTCACCTCAGTCTCTTGCTGGAAGATGACAACTCGGCCGCCTTTATCCCCTGTGGCTAGCAGCTCCCCTGAGTGGTTGAACTCCACAGTAGAGATGATGTCGGCTGTAGGATGGGCAGAAACAGAAACATCCGTCAGATTTCCTCCACCCTCGTCCCCCCAAAAGATACATAGAATTAATCCATCTCAACAGCCACTGGGATCTTGCCAAAAACACCCTCCGCTGTCATAATTTAATGTGCGATTCCTTCAACCATGTTTAGCCTCAAAAGTCACTTGACTGAGTCAACAAGATGAATCTTTAAATAAGAAGGCACCGTGGCATGCAGATCTGTAACCCAGATTCCTGACAAAAGATATGCTTCTGAGACGACGGGCTGTAGACTGACTCAGAGCAGTTTAACCCTTTATAAACCAGTAGAGCAGAAGAAAGCAGGAGAAAAGAAGAATGCAATGGCCCTTTGTTTAAGTCTGACCTCCCTGGGGTACAAAACTGAAACGAAGGTCACTGTATCAGGCCAGGAGACTTTGATAAGAGGCATGTAAAATACAAAGAGGAGACTTGAGGTGAAGATCTTTTACAGCTAAAAATGACAGGCAGTAGGGCTGGGACATATTTTAAATATTTAAGATATTTACTGTGAAATATGACTGGGTGTAAAAATATATCGTGTCGCAATACAAAAACGCAAGAAAACGACAAAATGTATTGTGTAAAGTTCACCGAAAATGAAAGTCTAGACATTTCATTTAGGATTTTATTTAAACAAAAACACGAATAAACTAAATAATGAACGTTTTAAATGTATGTTGTCTGGAAGAGGGACTGCGAGCATTTGTGTCTAACATATTTCTGTATTTTTGGTCAAAAAGAACCATAAATATTTTTATTCTGGTTAATGAATGCTACTTTTTGTTAACTGTTTATTGTATGTTCACACCAGACATATATATATATATATATAAAAATGGACATACATACATACATACATACATATATATATATATATATTACACACACACACACACACACACACACTGATATTACTATTATTTTGATTGTTGATAGCAGCATCTCTGTAGCCATGCTAATAAAATACAACTACCACTACAACTGATTTGAATTGTTCTCTATGCTCCAGGCTTATAACAAACAGCTAAATCAATGCTCTCTTCTATTGTCTGATTAAATGGACGTGTCAAGAAGCTCTTCACTGATTGGCTTGCGCAAGAACATGTCAGGTGAATTTTCTGCCAATCAGACTTGATTGAGGCGAATATCATGCATTTGCAATTAGGGATGGGTACCGAAACCCGGTATTAAAATGGCCCCAGAGCTAAATTATGAAAGACCATAGTATCAGTAAGATCTGACGGTATCGGTTCTGCTTTCGGTACTGGAGGGGGAAAAAATGTATGTACTATGTATTTTTGCTAAACAATGTTATCGTTATTTTATCTCACCAAACATTTCTAATGTGCGATCATATTAAGAAGTTTGTCTGTGAGATCTGCGAGATCTCTCATGCGCTGCGGAGGCTGTTTATCAGTCACAAACACACACCACAACAAGAACGAGCGTGGCGCACACACACACATAAGGGGTTGTTCACGAAGGCTTTGGGGGGAAAAAATCAGAAAGCAGCGTACCTAGCGTTTTCCACGCGTTTTTAGATGCAATAGGTGAATGGCCCCTTACAGTATGAAACTCCTGCTTAATACAAAGAGTGACGATGGTAGAGACAGCGTTCTTAAGTGTGGTTATACTTCACTAGAGTTGATGCAGACAACGGTGGTTGTCATAAGTGCAACAAAATATTTACATGTAAGGGTGAAAACACAAGCAATCTGTCAAAGCATCTTTCAAAAGTGCATTATGTGCAGACAGAGAAATGCAAAATTTTCGACTGCCTAACACAACACAAAGTAACACAACACAAAGTACCGAGAAGAATACTGTTAAAGTACCGGACCGTTAAGAAGTATCGGTAAGAGTAGTAATACCGTAAAACCTTAACGATACCCATCCCTATTTGCAATATCAGCTGACACAGGAAAAAATAAACACTATAATACTGGCCTTTAACCAATGTCGTACCTAGGGATGTTCATTTTAACCAGTTAACCGTTAAACGACCATTAATAATTTTGACCGATTAATACAATCACTTAAACGGTTTTAAAAAGTTATTTATTTTCAGTAATTTATCAAAATATTTAAAAAAGGTTTGCTGCATGGTTAAAACATACGGTATATTGCGATACACTACGATATTGTAAGCAAGGCGATATATTAGGATATTTCTTATTTTAGGAATAGAATATTTTGTAATGAAAGCTGTCATTAAAAACACACCACCATATGCAAACCTGCAATAAATACATAAAAATTGTTTAACCAGAACACCGTGAGATCTGCATTTGCAATAAATAGTCCTTGTAACATTCAACATTATTGAAACACTTTTTGTATAGTATGAGTAATGGGGGATAAATTCAAGTTCTTGCAGGATTCTTTAGTTAAATTTATTTTTATAAAAAGACCACCCTGCTTTAAAGGTTTACAGTTTCAGTGTACAATTGTGTCTCAAAATTAATACAGATATTGAACCTTTCCACTTGGATTTACAGGTTTTATGTTTACATTTAGTCATTTAGCAGATGCTTTTATACAAAGCGACTTACAAATGAGGACAATGGAAGCAATCAAAATCAACAAAAGAGCAATGATATATAAGTGCTATAACAAGTCTCAGTTAGCTTAAATGCAGAACATGCAGCAAGGGCTTTTAAATAATATAATAAAGAAAAAGAAAACAGATAGAATAGAAAAAGAATAGAGCAAGCTAGTGTTATTTTTTATTTTTTTTTAAGAATATAATTGGAATAGTGAGTGCTAAGAGTGCTAAAGGGGGTCAAATAAAGATGGATGAGATTGGTTTTAAGCCGATTCTTGAAGCTAAGGAATCAGCTGCTTGGATTGAGTTAAACAGGTCATTCCACCAGTAGGGAACATTTAATTTAAAAGTCCGTAAAAGTGACTTCTTTGGGATGGCACAATCAAGCGATGTTCACTTGAAGAACGCAAGCTTCTAGAGGGCGCATAAGTATTAAGTATTTCCGTTTTTATTTATTTTCCACATGGAATCGCCGAAACCGCGACGCGAGCCCCGCACAAACTGCACAAAACACCCCCAAAATGAAAGAAAGCTGCAGTCGCGGATGACCCTCCCGCCTGTTGCGCCCCACGCGAGCCTCTTTGAAAGGCAAGCAGTGGAACACGAGGCAGAGCGAGTGCCATAGTCCTGCAGTAGACGTTACCACAAAAGCCCAAATGACGACACACTTCATCTTTGTACACTGAAACATGAACTGGGACAATTCTTTCACCTCCATTAGTAGCAGCGAACTACATTAACGCAATCATTAGTGGCGTGCTCTAATGCTATTTCCTGTCACTCAAGATTTGTACAGAGATGAAGACTGCCATCTAGCGGTCGGGAAATAAACAAAACTGCGATTAATCTTGTATGTTTTTTTTTTACATCGATATTCTGTTGAGAATCGATACAGTATCGCCAAACAAAATATCGCAATACTCACGTGTATCGATATTTTCTTACACCCCTATATCAAACAAAAGTTAGTATTTTTAAATGGGTCACAAACACTGATCCTTTCTAATGTAATTAAATTCTAATTTAAAATAATCTTGTCGGTTAAGGGTTAATAATCGGTTAACGAGCGTCTTTGTCGTATAAGAAAAATAACCAAAATGATCATCCCTTGTTGTACAAAATCGTGGATCACTGAGTGGTAAACACCCTTTCACCTCCTTTTAAATCTACACAACACATAAATCATAAAGACTGATTTAAGCTATGCCACCTAGCCCTCTATGTTGAATAAAAGTTATGCTAGACAAAATTAATTACTAAAATTTCTGTATAGGCCTAACCAATAACAATGCGAGAATCACAATCAAACTCAGAGATCAAGATCCAGACTTATGAAACGGAGCCATTAGAATATTTCACAGTGAGGCTAATATAGGCAGGTCTGCCTTTAGATGTATATAAGCTATCATAAAAATCTATTTGCCAGTGGAGAAAAGAGGATGGTTTTTACTTCTGAATCAGTTGCACTCTATAGTGTCTATATTTTCACTGGGGACACACTAATGTCTTTTGCACACTTTTGACTCTCCACATAAAGTCTGGTCCATAGATTATATTCTGACAGGAACTCACCTTCAGCTACGTCATCATCGATTGCACCTTTCACTTGTGAAAAGCACCACTGCACATCGTTTCCCCCGCCTCCGGCTCCTGAAACCACAAAACACCAGTTACACTTTGTTACAGGCCACATATGTGACACTGGAGCACAAAACCAGTCTTACGTCACTGGGTATATTTTTAGCAATTGGCGCAAAAAAAAAAAAAAAAAAAAAAAAAAAACATTGTATGGGTTAATATGCTGGTTTTGTGGAATTATGGTCATTAGGAAAATTTAATTGACTGTCATATTTGATTAAAGCATGAAATGAGCACGGATAAACATCAGAAAATAATTTATTTAAACCGTGGAACACATCTGTGTTCTGATTGGTCAGATTGTCTGTCAATCAAGCTCTTTGTGAATGTCAAATTTGCTGACATTCTGTTGTATTGGATTTGATTTAAAAATCATCATTCCGTATGACAACAAACAAAACAAAAAATACAAGAGTAGCACTACAAGAAAGATGCACAGCAGGAATTCACAGTAGGAAATAAGGCAGCACATTCTAATTTGACTACAATTTGCCCTTTCATCACACAAATAAGAAAACAATGAAAACACTGTCTACAATCGCAATAATCCATATCATATTTAAATGACAGCTCTTGCATCAGTTTTTAATGAGTGAGGAGAAACAGGCCGAGGCAACTCCCGAGTGGCCGTTTAAGGCAACGCCAAACTGGTTGGGTTTGTTCACGAGACAAGTGACTACAGGAGACCCAATAAGAGGAAGAACAACCGCCCTAGTATGAGTTAAAAAGCTAGCAGAGGTGAAAAGTATTTGAGTAACAGTACTTCAATACTATACTTGAGTATCATTTCTGAAAAGTTTTTACTTTACTAGAGTTCTTTTAAAACCAATGCGAGGGAACAAATTATTATATTGAGCGCACAATTTACTTAAAACCATGTTCTGTGTTTGGCCCAGTGTTTCATTTTGGTAGATCCATAGTAATCCAAATTTCATTTAAATTTAAAAAGTCATGTCATAGGTCATCAGGACGTTTCCAAAGATTTAAAAATAAAACGGTACTTTTCTTTATGCCAATATTAACTAACAATCCAGGCAATCATTATTTTATAGTAAATACAATAAAGGCAGCATTTTTTGAAATTATTCAAACTTACTAATTATTCACTTGGCTACATAGAGAGAGAGACGTTTGAGTCCATTTCTGAAAGTATCTTCTATTTTTTATCTACATACGTTTAGTAGTCAGAAATAAACATATATATATAGTGCTGTCAAATGATTAATTACAATTAACTGCATCCAAAATGAAAGGTTTCGTTTCGTAATATGTTTGTTTACTTATTATGTATATATAAATACACACACATGTGTATTTTTCAGAAATATATGTTATGTTTATATACTCATTTCTAATATAAATTATATGAATATAAATATGGACATGTAAACATTTAAATATTTTCAAAATATATACTGTATATGCATTTGTTAATATATACATAAATATACACAGAACACACATTATGCAACCAAAAACTTATTTTGAATTAGATTAATCGCGATTAATCGTTTGAATGCATAGATATATGATGCATACACACACTCAAAAACACATTACACTATATATATATATATATATATATATATATATATATATATATATATATATATGTGTGTGTGTGTGTGTGTGTGTGTGTGTGTGTGTAAAACAAGTCATTAACCCTATAATCGACAATAATTGTGTCTGTGGAGGGTTGATTTATTTTCTATTTTTCCCAATCAGTGCCAAGTGAATCCTCCCACCCCGTAGATAAACGACTGATCTGTCCGATTCTGTTCTTGAAAGAAGTCCGATGTACTAAAATCTCATAACCAGCATCATATTGAGGATGTTCATCGCAGGATGGTGGTGGTTTTAGCGGTCTTAAGTCCCGGAGGGAAGGGCGCAGCGGTTTGACTTCACATGACTCTGCAGATGCCGGTTAAAGTTCGCTACTTCAATAGAGACAGTTTAAAGAGGCCGAGATAAGCACATTTATACATCAGGCCAGGTGATGCACATACCCAGAAAAAGAGAAGCGGTACACGTTACCCAGTGTCCATTCATTTTTACAACCGACATCACGTCACTTAGCCCAACCGCGCATCCCGCTAAGAAACGATGAGTGGGTTTAGGTTTAGCTCATCACTAAAACACCCTGCGCTCGGGGTCACTCGTGACCACAGAGAAGCCCATTTACTCAAATGATAGTCACATTGTGAATAAAGCCCGACCCAAATGAGTTTAGCCGATTTTGCTGGCTAACTGGAGGGAAACGAGGCAGCTAAGTTGCTAGGCTACTGTCAGTGGCTCAGTAATGCTGATGATGGCTTCAGTTGAACCGCTGCGCTCAATTTAACAAATAGCTATTGCTATAATAGAATATAATTCATACAATCTTTGATTGAGAAGCTCATAAATTTGCCAAGTTACCTGCCATGGCGAGAGTGGCGATGTCGGACCCTAGTCTTGATCAGCAGTGTGAAGGCAGCGACCAGAGCAAGAGTTCCAAGAGAGTCACCGGAAATGCAGTTTTTCAAAATAAAAGCGCTTGAACGTGATAGTCTGAAAAAAATGAAACAGAAATGCAATTAATAACATAAAACTAGATTTATTATTAAAAGTGAGTGCTTATCAAATTAACAGCTAGGTAATCCCGAATTCCAAGAATTAGTGAAGCAAGTTAACACAGAAAAAACAAACTGACAAAAGTCCTTCTGTGTTTCTCCTGCAAGAAAGTGATTCCATTAATTATTCTGCAAATCTTTGGAGCACCAAAGTGACCATTCATCAAAGTGCATATTATCCATCCTAAATTCTATGTGATATTAGTAATTTTCAATACTATTTACCTTAGATAGGGTGAATAGATTGGGACGCAGGGTATATCTTCACAATGCAATGTTTCTGGAAATCTGTACTGTCTACTGTACTGGTGTATTCTTCCACTTCATTTAATATTGCTGATGTTTTTGCAGCCAGTGGGGCTAATACATTATTTATCTTATAAAATTATTAGTGGTAAACACTACTGAAATATTGATACTGGTGAAGGTAAAAGATGACAAAGAGCTTCATATGACAGGCATCTCTAGAGTTTAGTTTTGATTGCCCATTTTATTATATCTAATGATGTTTGATGCATAAAGATGCATGATGTGCCAACATTAGATGTTCCACTTAATTCTACATACATATACATATATATATGGTCATCATACATTTTGAAAACATTACATTTCTACATAAATCAATCTTCCTTAAATCTATAAATTATTAATAAATGATATTATGATTTTGAAACCTAAAGTTAGTGCAGTTTATTTAGATTATTAATAAATAGCTCATGTACCATATAAAACGGGGCTACGCCATTTTGAAATAAAATATTTATGTTCCATTACATAAAAAAATTACATTGTTTTGTTATTTGTCTTTATTTTACATTATTTTGTCACATTTTCAATAAAGTAGACTGAGATAATTCTCTATAGTATTTATACTTAAAATGTAGGCATATTAAAACTGATAACAATGTGTATATTACACTTTTTTAAAAGCTTAGCTTAATCTAGCTGTATTTTGAAGGAAAATTCCGCTTTCGGGCCCGCTATTACGTCACTTCCGGCTCTTACCTTCGCTTGCTGCTGCTAATTTTTGGTAACAGAACTGTCCAGATAACTTTGCCGGGTTTATTTTATTGCAAGCAGCTCGTCTGGGAATGGAGGAAGACGGACCTCAGAAAGACGCTCTGTTCTGTAGTCCTTTCGTTTACGCCTAAATCTTCAGATCCTACAGCTTTCTTCCTGCAGCCCACACTGCTCACAGCTCCATCCTCCTACACTTCTCTGTTCTCTCAACATTCAACATGGCGCAACCCCGCCCTGTGGTGATGTCATCGGCACGGGCCATTCAGCACTGGATGTTGGGGGGTAATGACATAACTACAATTTTTTGATTTTTCATGGCTGTGCGGGCGGCTATGAAATTACCTATACTATCATAATGTGGTTGAATATTTGTATATATTATATATTTTTATATTATATATCTGTAGATAGATAGATAGATAGATAGATAGATAGATAGATAGATAGATAGATATCTGTGTGTGTAACATACATCATATAAATATAGAATAATATAAATATTTTAACAATTTTACACTAATATTTATAAGACCAAAGACTTTCAAAAACAACATTTTTTTTGCATTAAAAATATACAATCTGGATCTCATACAATTAACAAGTTTAAATATATGTGATACTTCAGGGGATCAGGGATTCCCATTAACATTAGCTTTAATTACTAAACAAGCTCAATTACACCCACTAACAAAACATTATTATTATTATTATTATTATTATTATCACACCCAGAATAAGTACAAGCAACTGACAAGCTCAACATAACAATACATCTCTTTTTATGATGTAAGTATGCATGACGATGTAGGCTAAAAGCCAGTTGTACAGTAATAAACATTTCTTCAGTTCCGAGAGACATAGGCAATTGGTCCAAAAAATAAAATAAAAATACCTTCACAGAGAAATAGATTTTTAATGATTTTAAACTGTATGTATATAAAGATATGTATAGATATGTATATATGATATTATGTATAGATATATAGGCAACTATATGCACATGTAATTAAGGTTAGGATTAAGTTTTGGTTTAGGATTGCATGTAATTATGCATAATTTATTATCCATGTAACATATAATAAGGATACTAAGTGTTACAAAAGAAAAACGTCTGTAAACAAGGTGAAGGAGAGTCAGTCATAGTGTGCGAAATGACTTTTTGGCCTTTGACCTGTACCTCAGGTTAAAAATAGGTTGTGCTGCCGTTCTGTGAAACAAGTCATAAAATGTCGTGGAAAATAAAGTAATAATACATTTTATACAAAACTTAGTTCATAAGCAATAGATTGCAGGCATATGTGACACATATGACTAATTGAGCTTTTTCCATTCAGAACATCTTTTAAATCACATATCAGCTTACATATGGACACGAGATTACAAAGAATAAAAGATTAGAGATCCCCGCCGCATGCCAAAACAGCGATTAGGGGACGGCACATTCTGAAGGATGTTCTGGTAAACATAACAAGGATACGGTAACATACGGTAACAGATGGTTGCATTGGCCATCCAACAGACTTACTGGCAGTGCTGCTCAAAAACTCCTAACAAATGTGTACAGCACGGCTGGAATGGAAAAAAACTAGCAGCAGGTGGCAGTCTTTCACCATGGAAATACTACGGTATTGATCCACCCTTGCTGAACAGTGAGCAGATTTCTCTCGCAGACCATAAACTATTGCATTATTTCCTCAAAACTGATTTTGGATCACTCTAATTGGATAAGCGCTGCCAATACCGGCCTTATGAGAGTAGAAAAGCATTAGATGCAACCAGGAAGAAGGGCATCATTATTTCGCCTTCTCAATGTGATGGCGGCTGAAATCTAATACACTTCACTACTGATATTTCCAATAGGCTTAGCACTGAAGTTTAAAGATATGAGAAAAACAGCCGGGGTGCTACCACCAGACTATAGAGGGCAGTGCATTTGGCATGCAGATGCTGTTGAATCGGTCTCTGTTGTTGACAGACTTTTGAAGGAGGGCGGTTTAATTACAGTGTGAAGAGGCACGCTCACACACGAGTGCCAGAGCTCCAGGACACTCGGGCTGCCAGGGCTCTGAACTTGACCACTGCAGTCATCCATTCCAGAGAGAAGCTCCCTTCCACTGAGGAATATCTGCTCTGATTGCCCTTGCTGCAGTGTGCCAGAGCCGGGCTTTTTGTAAACAGCCCTGAAACATTTCATGTGGCGGGTTTCAGAGAGATGAGATGAGCACCCGTGAGCTTTTTAAATGAGCACTTTCACTACTGATAGCCTTTAGCCTTCAGTGCCAATCGAGGTTATCGGGGTTTTGCATTTTCAACAGAGAGCAAGACGTGAAATGATTGCTATGACAACACAACTCATGACTGTATTACTCTGTTACATAGCTGGTCGTGTGATGCATGTGAAGCACAATCAATCAATCAATAAATCAATCAATTGAATGAATCAATATCTATCTATTAGGGCTGTCAAATGATTAATTGCATCAAATTTTTTTTTACATAATATATGTGTGTGTAATGTGTATATTATTTATATATACATACACACATGCATATTTCTGAAAAAGATGTTATGTTTGTATATTACATGTAAAAAAATGAATATACACTGTATGTGTGTGTAATATATATATATATATATATATATATATATATATATATATATATATATATATAATATATACGCAGTACACACACATTTATTATGTAAACAAAATCTTTTATTTTGGATGCAATTAATCACAATTATTTGTTATCTATCTATCTATCTATCTATCTATAAATAATAATTATGATAATAATAATAATTAATTAATGAAATAATAATTTATTAAGGATGCGATACAAGTGACCTAATCTATTGCAAAAAAATTAAAACCCAATACATTCTTTTTTTCTGTACTTTCTGTTTATTTTCATTCATCAAAGAATCCTGCAAGAAAATGTGTCACAGTTTCTACCAAAATATTAAGCAACAACTGCATTATTCATATAATAATTAACATGTCTTGAGCAGCGAATCAGCATATTAGAATGATTTCTGAAGGATCACGTGACACTGAAGACTGGAGGAATGATGCTGAAAATGATGCTGTATCACTGGAATAAATTGCAATGTTAAAATGTATCATAGAAAACAGTTATTTCATATTGTAATAATAATATTGCACAATGTTGCTGTCATTTTTGATCAACTAAATGCAGCCTTGGTGAATGTAAAAGACAAAAACATTTCTCTAGAACAAAAAAGTAATTAGCAAAAAAACAAAAAAAAAAAAAAAAAGTGGCACTGAGGCAGTCTTTTATTTATGAAGAATCAAAAGAGGCATCAAAGAAGAAACAGTTTAAAGGTCCACTCAGTAATTAATTCCTCATTAAAAGGTTTTCCCCTACAGAAATGAAAAAGCACTTTGTAAAACATGTTACTTGCATTATGAAAACTCATAAAAGCAGATTTGTGTTGCGCAGAGTGTGTCCTCTTATGGGGGCAGAAATGCTGAGATCACATGATGAGATGGCTTTATCTAATAATACATGAATCAAATATATGAATCATCTATTACTATTACTAAAGAATATCTAACTGAAAACTGTGATGCTTTTGTATTACAACATTTTGTTTTGTATATCAGTTCCATGATCACGTTTTAAAACCAATCTTCATTTTAGACTTGGATAATAACCCTGGTTTCAGTGAGAGATGCTCATCACGGTCCACATCTACAAGTGTCACGCACAGAAAGATGCTCATCTACACAGTGTGTTGCTGTTGGCTGTGTGTTTGTGGAACTCATTTGGTGATAAGAATGTCCTTCTTTCATTAGCTTCATTAGCACGCCAGATGCCATTTAGATCACAATGAACTCAAGTCTGGTTTTAATGAAGTAAACAATCCTATAATTGAGCAATGGTTTAACTGGTTTATCTCGAGAAAGTTTGAAGCTGCGTCCACATTAATCTAGATATATTTGAGAAGCAGCGTTTGTAAGTGTTCTCCACCGACACGTCTGAAATCGTTTAAATCTTCTTGATGCATGCGCATAAAAATTCATAAAAGCTCACGGAGATGATACAGAGAGACCAGATGTAATAAAGTTCTCACACAATATGTCTGTTTTTAGCAAAATATCCCACCACTCACTGGTTTAAATGTATTTATATCATCTGTGGAAGGTGTATGACTTTAAAATTTCAGACTTTCACGACTTTATTTCCATGACAGAATGGCCGTATGTTCATTTTTGGATGGACTGTCCCTTTAAATTTCAGAATTAAAGATTCTTAAGAAAATTATGATTAATAAACAATGAAAAATTACACGACAGCCAGTGGAAACGGGCGTATCCAGTGAAACGCTATCCTTGTAAGGTTCCTCGGAGGATATGGAGATGTGGGGTCTTGTGGCCCTTCATTATTTCTCATTAAGGCCTGTCTATGAGGACCATTAAGCAGACAAAAAGATAATCACCTCCCTGGAGTACTGACCTCTTTATGCTTCTGTTTAGGGTTAAACAGAACAGCCACCTCGATTGTAGTGTGGTCCACTTCCACAAAAACCATCCACAGTAGTGAGTCTGGACTCAGACACATCATTAATTTTGTTTACGAGAAGACCAGCACTTCCTCCGAGCTCGCAGCCTGTGTGAAAACAGATAAATTGGCTTTTACATGTAACAGTGAAGATCACCGAGGTGAGTTTCCCGATTAAATGATCAAAACGGATATGACAAATCTGAAAGTATTATATGGTTTGTCACCAGCAGGTGTTTAATTAGAGAGCTACAACTTGACATCTGGTATGGCTATTATGCGATATGTAAACATACAGTCATCATAATGGCGCTATATTGGTAACAAAGCGCCATGTGTTTTTTGACATTCTAATTAGCGAGCACCTGCATGGTTTATTCAGTATGATTCTAGTATATAATATATGGAAGCATTTCATAATACGTTGTAGATTTATGGGGAAAATAGATGTTCCTTTTTAAAGTATCCAATCTAAATAACTCAAAGCATTTATGTCAACAGAGAGCACTGAACAAAGAGATGTCAGGTATAGATAACGCCGCTGCTGGCATGTACCACTCTGACGTGCGTCACTTCGTATTTTAAGATGTGATTCATCGCCTCCACCTCTTCACCTCCCTTTTCATTTCGGCTCCTCTGTGTCAGTTTGGCCTCAGGGCTCGGCAGGAGAGCAGCCCTTGATCGTTTTACCTTCACAGGATATTCCTTCTTTAACATCAGTTTCCCGCAGCTCATTACAAGGGCTATACTTTGCTGTCTCGAGGGGCTGAGTGGAGTTTCCAGAAGGCCTATTAGCGCAAGCCTCCCCCCTCAGTTTTTAAGCTCATTCACTGGTATATTTCACCCGTTTTCAATATTCTAGTATGGCTAATAATCTCGGAATACCACATTCTGTATTAATACAGTAGTTACCTTGGTTTACCTTGGGTTTGACACAGGCAAAACCCCTCATATCAGACCGCACAGACACTTGAATAATAATATGCATCAGCTGACAATGATGCATAGCTGTTATTTACATTCATATGTAATTGAATTAAGTGTTATTTAGGAGGAATGGTACTGGGAAAACCTTTTCTCCCAAATATGTTGCACTAAAATTATTTTAACTTCTCATTGGCCATCTGAAGAGGCAAATGTAGTTACAATCAGAGAGCTAAACTAAAATTCAAACTCAAATGAGAGGACTTAGAACTAAAGTAAAGTGAAAAGCAAACTCTGAATGTTGGGTTTAAAAAGTAAAAAAAAAAAAAAGTCTACATAGAGATAGGACTGACAAAAAAAAAAAAAAAAAAAAAATAGACAGACAGACAAATAAATCCAATAAATTATATAATTGAATATAAAGTACTGGTGGAATAAACTGCAAGAAACTGTGTATCACATTCTTGAAAACTGATAGATGATTCTCCTGCACACACTCACTGACAAAAGGAACTGAGATGCATTTACTTTAATGCCTTTGGCAGACGGTTTTTATCCAAAGCCACTTCACTTGCATTGAAGGTATAGATTTAATCCACTCAAACATTCCCCAGGCATCAAACCCATGTTTTGTGGTGCTGTATGCCTCAGGCTGTTTGAGATGCATTTCTTTAACAGAACTAAAGCCAGTAAGGGACAAAAGAAGGTCGGAGTCAGCATATTTTAGTACAGGTTGTATGCAACATTGTATCTTCACAAAATTTGGAGGCACAGATATAGCCTTCAAGGGTTTCTAAGTTTTTTTTTATTTTTTATTATTAATTTATGGAACAGCATGCAAAAAATGTCCTTACTACCCGACACATTTCACACCTGCCTCTCTGACAGCCATAGACTTTGTAAACAACCACATCAAAGAATCTGACCGCTGTTTTTTTGTCAGTCGGAAAGATTTGATCTCCCTGTCATTTCAAATTTAAAGAGAAAGTTTACCCAAAATGTAAATTCTGACATTTCAAAACTTTATTTCTGAACAACAAAATAAGTTTTTTGGTTTTGGTGAACAATTTAAGATGGCTTAAAACTTACACAGATCATCCAGCAAGCTACAATTTGATTTCACAAATACATATGAATCCATTCGATCCTGTTTAATATGTATACAGATCCAGAGGATCAGATCCGGTCAAGTCTGAAGAAACTGTTATGGATGGCAGTCAGAAGTGAAAGACCTGAGTCTGTGTAATCTCCTCAGAGCTAATAGAAAAACTCAAAGGCTCAGATATGAAAAGGTCAGGTCCTGTGGGACAGAGAGAATGTATTTCCAGAGCCCATTCAAGTGTGGAGAGTGATAGCAGACTGATCACAGTGAGGGCTTGGATGGCCTTTGTTTCTGAGGGTCATGGGTAGCACAGGCCTGATCACTGGCTCTGGAACTCATGAATATCATCAGAGGAGCGGCGACGTTCACACGCCTTTGAACTTGAGCTCCAGAACTCCATCTTTTGCTGACTACTTGTTTCTTTGCTGTTATTGCAGCGGCAACTGAGGTTTCTGTTTTTATAATTATCAGTATCAAGAAGGCCAATTACTTTGCATGTCTTTATATAAAAGGGATCATTCAAAACAGAAAATTACAATTGTGTCATCATTTAATCAACCTTTAAACTCATTTTCTTTTTCTGTAGAACATAAAAGTAGATATTTTGAAGTATGTACTAATGCTGCTCTTTACCATAAAGGCTCCAAAATATACAAAAAGCACCATTTATAATTATAAATATTTGTCATTATTAACTGTGTAAAAAAACAAAACAAAAAACAAATATTGATACTTTTTTGATCCATCTGATACATTAACTTTTTCAGTATTCTTTGAGGAATAGAAAGTTCAAGAGAACAGTTTTTTTATTTATTTATTTTTTATAGAAGGCTTGTATAACAAAATAAGTAACAATATAAAACTTTTTTTTGCTACATTCTTTATCTTTTACACAATAATAATGAAAAAAAAACAGGATTATTTGAGGAAAATAAAGTTGAAGAAAACTGAATTTTGAACACACACACACACACACGCTTTCAAAAAGCTGAAAATAAATAAATAACACAACATGTACGTCATATTCTGGCCAAAACCAACCATATTTCAGGATCTTGATTTTAAACCTCTTTAAAACATGGAATGACGACACATTAATCTGGGAATGAGAATAAGCTTCCATAAGAAACTCTCACCTTACTGTTGTTTGAATCACAGATGCAGTGCTTTGGCAGGAAGTGGATTATCATCTCATTAAAAGCAACAGAAGCATCAGGGACATGCTCATGCTGTCCAGACCACAAATAACTCTGGCAGGGCGATGTGGAATCTTTTCGCTATGATCCAGATTGCCGTAAACAGCTTTTGTCAACAGTGCGTGTAGACGCAGTTAGAGGCTATCAGAGAAACACTCACATATGTTTTCACAGGGCTGGCTGACTTACAGATATCAGAGATGAAGGACAAGCGAAGACTTGTAACATTTCACAAACATGTTTCACCTGTTTACAGTCAAATTAATAACTGAATCATTAATAAATGAATTAATGAAAAAAAAAAACATTGTCGATGCATGTATGATGTTGAATAGGATTCTGTGGTAGAAACTGTAATTTTTTTTCTAGCATTTTTTTTCATAGGTTTGAAATGGAAGAAAAATGTCAGGTTACAAAGTTTACCCTGATTTTCTTCTGTTCTAGTTAGGGTTGTTATAATTAACTAAAAAAAAATCCACTTTTACAAAATTTATAAAAATAATAAATTCATACATTGAGCTAATTGAAATATAAATCAGTTTAATTTTCATGTTTTCAAATAACTAAAACTGAAATAAAAAAAAATGAATACAAGCAACACAATTGTCAAAAAATGACAAAACACATTATCAAAACAAAATTACTAATACTTTTACTGAAGAAAAAATGTTTTTATTAATACTTGTACACAAATACTGTAATACCTTAATGTGGCTAAAACGATGGCTATTGTAGAAAACAGACATGATTTGTATAAAAATATAATAATGAACTTGTTGTCAGGGATCTAACAAGGTTTTATTGACAAGACAGACTGGTATAAGAGGTAGTGAAGTGAACAATAGATGCCACAACAGGGACACAAACAGGAACAGCTAGGGAAGGCCACTGGGAAGGCTTCAGGAAACAACTGGCGGAATGCTTGGGCAACAGAGTGGGCACCAAGACCAGGCTGATAGAGACAACAGAAACTTGTTGACCGCTGACTCTGGCGACAGACCAGATGCCAGGCTGGTAGAACCAGGGCAGGACACATGGGGACCGGTCAGGAACTCGAACACAAGACTAGACAGGACAAAGCTCCACAACAACACAAAATTACTAAAACAAGGAGCAAGACAGGAACATGGAATTACAAGGACTAGACAAAACAAGGGCACAAGACCAACCAGACAGGGAGACATGGACACAAATTCAGACAGCGACAGAGGGGGGTGAGAATGACCACAGATCAGCAAAGACAAAAGGGAAAGGTGCACTATAAATAGGGAGGAAAATACATGAGGAACAGGTGAGCACAATTAGACCAACTAGGCTAACATGAGGGTGTGGTAAAGAGGAAACAAGGAGGGGCTAAGGAAGCACATGGACAAGGAAAACAAGGCCATGTGCTGAAACAAGACATGACACAAGAAAGAAAAACACAAGACAACCAGTGTCAGTGCAAAACCCTGAAAATTGTTTGTGATTATTAAAATTTTTGTTAAGCTTTTATTATAAAATATAATTAAAAGAAAATTAAAAGTAGTAAAAATTATTAAGGCATGGTAAAAAGTCAGTGTTTATAAAAAAAAAGTCATTAAAGGAGTGAAATGAGTCTTATTGACTATTGCATTTACTTTGTTTTTTGTTTGCTATTTGTGTAGTTTTCAGATTCTTAAATATTTTTTGTATTGTCTGTATGTTTTTTTTTTTTTTGGTACAAAAATCATGTTTACTTCCATGTTTCCAAAGTACCTCTTTTTTAGCAGGGCCCCAAAACACAGTTTTATTGTATAATACATATTTTCCAGTGTTTTCTTCACCAGTTTCTTTGCTCATAAAAACAGAATCATAAAAATTGACTGTTTGTTATTCTGACTTGTGTAAAGACATCCTTTGCCCAACTGAAGAGCTGTGAATTATAAATAACGGCGGGGAAATGTGTGTTTTCTGTGACAGTCTGTAACTGTGACAACATGATCTGAGCAACGCTCTTGTTGATGCACAGTGTTTGCATGTACACCGCACAGGTTTCCTGGGATCTGTATCAACTGAAGATGTCCTCGGAGGACTTCCTAATAGAGTGACCTTTCCAAGCCACTGTTCACACACCTCATTGACCTCATTTCCTCCTGTCATCGAGGCCCATTTAGTAAACGCACAGAAACTTTTCCCACTTGAAGTATGGTATTGCAGTAACGTGCTTAATGAGGCTGTAAAATTACATATTTTACTAAAGCACCCTGCTGCTGAATGTTCATTAATAACCTAAATACATTTAAGTTTTGTTTAGAGTGTGAAATGCTCTCAAATTAAAGTCCTCGACGGACACAGCCAGTGATTCGAGGCTAATTTTGACTTAAATATTCCATGACAGCTTACCAAACGCTTCAACGCGTCTTTCGGCGATAATCAATAGTCTTTTTCAAAGAAAATGAATTCTTCTTCTTAACGTTGGAGGCATTGTTGGATGCATGCCACAAACGCTTCGACTGAACTTTAAAATCCCAGTCCACACCATCCCAACAGAGCACAACTGTCATATGTATTAAGACTCGCAATTGATTTGTGAAGAGCAAGCTCAGGAAGTCTATATTATCCTAAGGAGGATTTTGATGATTTCTCCACAAGCTACTTGGAGAGCCTGAGCAGATGTTCTGCTCCTGTGAGGGTAAACAGCGTTTGTATGGCGTGAAATGAATGCCAAGCCTTTTAATCGAGTTAAAAAGGGAAGAAAACACATTAAATAAAACCAATGGAGAACTGTGGGTTCACTCAAGGTAATAAGACACCGAGAGAGAGAGAGAGAGATGGAGAAGAACTCGGCTGACAGAAACCCATTATGTCAGTTTTCAGAGCAATTTCAAAAGGATTCATCAGGGTAAAAAGAGCTGTAGGTTTAAAACAGCATTGCTGAATCAAAGCTAAGGCTATTTTAAAAGGCTTTAATGGTATGTACTAGTTTTATAAACCATGCTTGAGTTAGAAAGAGGTCTGACATTTCATGTACTTGTTGGGATCGGGATCTTTGTAATTATAACGTTGTGTATATAATTAAAAACATACACATTCTGAGAAGTTTCTAGCATTGTATTTTCCTTATCGATTTCATGTTCTTTTTAAAGGCAGGGGGTGATTTGGTTCAGAAACAAAGTTTAGTGGAGTAAATGTTCTTATATTGTCTATTGAAGCGTAGGACTATAAAATGTTTGACCAATCAGATTATTCGGTCCGAACATTCCAATTGGCTGTTCTGCTTGCCTGTCAGTGTATGTATATGCATACATCCACACACCCTGTTGGCACAGACATGATACTGTACGTCATTAGCGCATTTATTACACTATTACAAACAGAGAGAGAATGGCAGGCATTATTACTGTAATATTATGAGCCTTTTACAGTAACGTTCTGGTTAGCCTCTGGTCTGCCTGTGCACGGTCATGTGTTTTAGAGGTTTGGCTTTGGAGAGTGATATGGTGGGATCTTATGCTTTTAATGCTAGTGAGCTATTGTTAGTCTCTACAAAATCACCGAGCCTACCTTTAAACCACCAGCTGTTATTTTGCAGAGATTTGGCCAAAAGGCCTAAATGCATAAAAACAACAAAACACCATGTATTGCAATCACAGACATTCTCATGTGGACAGTATTAGATTTCTCAGAGGACACCTGAGTTAGCCAAAAGTAAATAAATAAATAAATAACCCGGTAGGTAATTTGCTCTGCAACTCTTACTGAGGTTGTGTGAGAAGAGCACAGATGTGATTCATTGGGATGGGACTAACATCACAAAATTTGCCCGGCCTCCTCAGGGAACACTAGTCGCTTCTGAACAGGGATTTTGTTGATGGCAACCAAAAACAACTCGAGCTGCTCAAGATAAATCATGTTGAGAACAACTAGTGTTGAGAAGGACATGATTTAAAATCATTATCTAATAGACAGGGTTGGATCAGAGGTCAGGGGTCACCTTTGGTCCAGTACATGCAGGGGTAAAAGATTACCAACAATCCTTACTTATTTGTATTTTTTTGTTTTATGATTAAAGAAAAGAAGAGTATATACAAATGTATTTGTTTATTTACTTCCAATAAACTTACAGCCAACTCTTCATTTTACATAAACAAATCTTTAGTTTATTATTAGTCAGAAATATTTTATATCACAAAATCTATCTGGTAATATAATATAATATAATATAATATAATATAATATAATATAATATAATATAATATAATATAATATAATATAATATAATATAATATTTGTCATTAAATTGTAAATTAAAACATTTGAAAGTTGGATTAACTCTTCTGCTCACCAAGGCTTCAAATTGCTGCTGTTCTTTTGAACTTTGTATTCATCAAAGAATTATAATAATAATAATAATAATAATAATAATAATAATAATAATAATAATAATAATAATAATAATAATAATAATCATTTTAAAAAATGTAGTTTCTACAAAAATGTGAAACAGCAAAAACTTGTTTTCGAATTGATAATCATAAGAACCATAAATAATTGAGCACCGATAAGAATTGATACAAACTGAGCAGAAAATAAGCATATTAGAATGATTTCTGAAAGATCATGTGACACTAAAGACTGAAGTAATGATGCTGAAAATACAGCGTTGTTATCACAGAAATAAATTAGAATTTTAATATATATTACAATAGAAAACAATGTGTTTAAATACAATACATTAATGAAAGCATTGTTAGGTTTTTGAGCACACAGAAAAGCCCCTTAAGTGTAAAAAACATGTTCATTCACTTTATACACTAGTAGTGTGTGAGGCACTTCTGACAGAAAGATGCTTAAGTATAGCAGACTTTGAACACAGTGCTTTTGCAAATGACCATTGACAAGACAAAGGCATCCATCATGTGAACTCCACTCAGGGGTTTCGTCAAAAAGTGAGAAAAAAGCATTTGAGGCAGCAAACGGAGTTGTATCCTTTGAAGAGAGCCATTTATCAAAGATTACAAGTGGCACCCCAGAGATGTGGAGACATTAAAACAGAGAGCTGGAGTATTGCTGGAATCCTCTCTCCACAAGCTTTCTGCACCTCATAACAAACCACTGAAATGTCCTTATTACATTATGTATTACGATTTTAAATCAGCCGATATCTCAGACTGCTGCACGCTTGTAAGCAAACCTAATGGACTCTTCGGGCCCTCTAACTCTTGCTCCGGCTGATTGTGGAGCCCTTGATGGATCCGCTCCACCTCCATCTCCTCCAAAAGTGTGTGTGTGTTTAATCCCAGATCAAAGTTCCTGGAAAAATTGGTTTGGATTTTCAGGGCTAATGGTGTGACTTTTTTTCTGATGTCACAAGTGGACTGTTTCTCTTTATCTGCTTTCTGCAGGTGAGCTCATAGTCTTCTCTGACGGAGGCGGTCATAGTGCTGCTATATTAGGACATCACTGCATTTGAAGAACGGAGACTGAACACTTGTGCGCCGTTTGATGTCGATTTTCCTTCCCTCTGGGCCATGTTCAAGGATTCGGATAAGTGGCAAAATGTCTGCCACACTCAAACATCTGGATAACAGTGGAATGCCTCACGTTTAATTAGATATCCCTCAGTCATATGTAAGAGTAAGTTTTAATTAAGCTTAATTATTTATCTGGGATTTAGCATGACCTTAATTTTCTATCTGCAGGACTGTTAAAGTGTCAAATTTTATTACATTTTTCCCCCTTGTAAAATTTAAAACATTCTGTCAGACAAAGAATATATAAGCCTAAAAATAGTATTAATTATTCAGATATTATAATCAGTTATTAATGATTCATTAGAATTTTTTAACCATATATTTATGAAAAAAACGTCATATAAAAATTTTATTATTAAAAAAATACAAACCCGATTCCAAAAAAGATGGGACACTGTACAAATTGAGAATATAAACAGAATGCAATGATGTGGTCGTTTCAGATTTCAATATTTTATTCAGAATACAACATAGATGACATATCAACAGTTTAAACTGAGAAAATGTATCATTTTAAGGGAAAAATAAGTTGATTTTTAAATTTCATGGCATCAACGCATCTCATAAAAGTTGGGACAAGCCTCTTCTTTTTATAACAGTCTGCAAACGTCTGGGGACTGAGGATACAAGTTGCTCAAGTTTCGGAATAGGAATGTTGTCCCATTCTTGTCTAATACAGGCTTCTAGTTACTAAACTTACTTAGGTCTTCTTTGTCGTATCTTCTTCTTTATGATGCATCAAATGTTTTCTGTGGGTGAAAGATCTGGACTGCAGGCTGGCCATTTCAGTACCCGGATCCTTCTACTATGCAGTCATGATGTTGTAATTGATGCAGTATGTGGTCTGTCATTGTCATGTTGTAAAATGCAAGGTCTTCCCTGAAAGAGACGACGTCTGGATGGGAGCTTATGTTGTTCTAGAACTTGGATCTATCTTTCAGCATTGATGGTGCCTTTCCAGATGTGTAAGCTGCCCATGCCACACACACTCATGCAACTCCATACCATCAGAGATGAAGGCTTCTGAACTGAGCACTGATAACAACTTGCATTGTCCTTGTCCTCTTTAGTCCGGATGACATGACGTCCCAGTTTTCCAAAAAGAACTTCAAATTTTGATTCGTCTGACCACAGAACAGTTTTCCACTTTGCTACAGTCCATTTGAAATGAGCCTTGGCCCAGAGAAAATGCCTGTACTCCTGGATCATGTTTAGATATGGCTTCTTTTTTGACCGGTAGAGTTTTAGCCGGCAACGGCGAATGGATTGTGTTCTGGAAGTATTCCTGAGCCCATGTTGTGATTTCTATTCCAGTAGCATTCCTGTATGTGATGCAGTGCCGTCTAAGTGCTGAAGATCACAGGCATCCAGTATGGTTTTCCTGTCTTGACCCTTACACACAGAGATTGTTCCAGATTCTCTGAATCTTTGGATGATATCATGCACTGTGATGATGATGATAACTTCAAATTCTTTGCAATTTTTCTCTGAGAAACTCCTTTCTGATATTGCTCCACCATTTTCTCCCTGCAGCATTGGGGGAATTGGTGATCCTCTGCCCATCTTGACTTCTGAGAGACACTGCCAATCTGAGAGTATCTTTTTATACCCAATCATGGTGCCAATTGACCTAATAAGTTGCAAATTGGTCCTCCAGCTGTTCCTTATATGTACATTTAACTTTTCCGGCCTCATATTGCTACTTGTCCCAACTTTTTTGGAATGTGTAGCTCTCATGAAATCCAAAAATGTCTCACTTTCAACATTTTATATGTTATCTATATTCTATTGTGAATAAAATGTAAGTTTATGAGATCTGTAAATTATTCCATTCCTTTTTTTACTCAAAATTTATAGTGTCCCAACTTTTTTGGAATCGGGTTTGTAATTTCAGAATACTAGCTATTTTATTCAACAATTATTAAATTCAAATTGTATATATTTTTTAAACATTCTATCACACAAACTCTGTATTAGCTATGTATTCCTAAAAATATTAGGCAAATATTTTATTAATAAATGTTAAATTAAAAAAATAGATTTTTATTATCTTAATTATTTATAAAATTTTTACATTTAAAATAATTTAATTTACATACATACATTATATACATCCAGATTCTATATGTATTTTATAATTGTTTGTTTGTAGTTTGTGTTGTGTATTGTTTTCTATGTTATTTATTTTACTCTCTATGCTGTTACGTGTCCTTGAGTGTCCTGAAAGGTTGCATATAAATAAAATGTATGATTATGATTATTATTATTACGCAAACTGAATAATATTTTATTTAACAGTGTAGACCCTCAGTAAAAGAGAACGAGTCCCTGCCTCTTCTAGTCTGTGCTTGCATCATCAAGACCTGAAGGGTTTGTTTTCTTCCATGTTTGTTTCTGTTCACATGTCTTTGGTCGAACCCTCCAGCGAGGAGTTCACATCTGTTCCTGTTCCATTTAGTATACACCCTCCCAGACACATGCACCGTGTCAATGATTCTCTCTATTATGTGCTGGAATAACACTCCTTTTGCTGCAGTATGTGTGTACTGTTTGCAGTGCATTGATGTAAATTTTATGTATGTACTGAATAATTTTAATATAATTTAGATACTATTATTATTGTATTAATGTTTGGAATTATTGTTTTTTTTTATTCTTTTTTAATTTTAGTTACCTTTATAGTGTTTCGTCATTTTTATTAGTTGTTATAAATTTTCACTTCAGTGTTAATTTGAGTTATTTTAATGCATCAAGATGTGAAAATGAGAAATACTACATTGGCAAGTAAATTATTTCACATCATAATAAGTACATTATATATATATATATATATATATATATATATATATATATATATATATATATATATATATATATATATATATATATATATATTTTTTTTTTTTTTTCTGTTAACTATTTATATTTAGTGCAGTATACAACAGTGTAGAATGCCATCTTACAATACAATATGCTCGATTTCACCAATGCTATTTGCTCAAACTGCCAAAACAAAATGAACACAAAATTGGATCAAACATGCTGTTAGATCGTGCCTCTATGCCAGAAATGTTCAGATCCTGTCGGAAAATATCAGTTTTGTCTGGTGACAGAACAACTAGTCAGCAAAGTTGTCTAATACCCAAAACCTATTAACAGCAAGTCTTATCCGGTGCCCAAAACTGTATTAACAGTCTTCTATCAGCCAAGAAGTTGACTGAGGAAAGCCAGTGCAGAAGCAGGAGATTATTTATTGACAGAGCTTATTGAATAGTCTTAGTTGCATATGTTTCAGTGCTCAGACTAAGTCTGATTATAAATGAATGAATGAATGGATGAAGAGTAAATTAATATAAAAGAAAGTAAAACATAACACAAATGTATGGTTGCTCTCTTGAAGCAAAAAACACACCATTTAAATTTGAGGATCCTTAGAGCCTTCAGTGCTAAATGACTTTATTTCCTAGATGACAACCTGATAACTCCATTAATATGCAATGTTATATGAGACAAATACTGTAGCATATTACTGTTTGAAATCTTATACTGTTTGCCAGATTAAAACTTTTACACAAGTTCAAAACGTTCTGACCGATTTGTACCCAGTACAAGAGTTCTTTAATATGTGCACCGTGAGGGTAATAAATAATGTAACAGGGCACTTAACATCAGATGCATTGGGCGACAGAGTGCAAGTAAGTTTACTAGACATCACTTGTCAATATTAATAAACATATATGACTTTTACATAATACTTTTATACTTACCACATGATCAACAATGAGAAAGGTAAATCGGAACCTTTGGTTGTCTGTTGTATTTTTTTTTTTTTTTTATGTTTTATGTCAGACAGTTATAGAGGCAGCAGCTCTGATTCAAACCCCGGTGACATACCTTGCTGTCTACTTCCTACTGTCAGACTTCTGAGAGAGCTTTTGTGTCAAGGAACCTCATAAGTGACTGATGTGGAACTGTCTACACAGGATGCAAGTTAGTGAGCCACACAAATAGCCTCCATCAAGCACAGCCCACAGGAGACTTGCATTCCTATAGAGGTTCATGTTAGCATGTTGCTAAGCAAACAACATGATGCTCTCACTCTCTGTCTCTCTCTCTCTCTCTCTCTCTATATATATATATATTTATTTATTCATTAGGAGACTAAAACTTCTTGGCAAATTAGACATAAAAAAATATGCTTTACAATAAGGTTCAAGCTATTAGCAGTTAACACAAATTAACAATACAAAATCGTTCTAAAGTATTTCTTAATTGTATAAAATATAAAGTATTTTGTAATCTTATAAATAATGTTAAATTCAACTTTAACAACATTTCGCATCTTTTAATTGGATTTAAATGAGCTAAGTTAACATATTGTCATAACATAATGTCAATTAAGACTAAGAAATATCGTTGACAAATGTATTACTCATTGTAAATGTTAATTAATGCATTCACTAATGTTAACTAAAAGGACCTTATTGTACAGTGTTACTAACTAACTTACTATGCAAGCATGCAATACTAAGCTGGTGTGCCGGTCTTAGTTGGTTTAGGATGGTCTAGCTGGTCTGCAAGAGTTCGAAACCCCTCTAAAACCAGCAAACAGACCAATCTAGGCGACATAGGCTCATTGGAAATACATGCCTCTACCAAGAGGTTTCTTGCTAACGTACCTTGAATCTGGAAATATAACTGAACTAAATAAAGCCAAATTTTCTCATAATTACTTGAGGAATATTATGTTCTGAATTCAAAGCAAATTTAACATGCTGCGAGATTTGAAAACAGATACTTTTGAACGTTGTCCTCACATGTACAGCTTCATGTGCATTTTCCAACTCTGTAGGTCTGCTCGATAGCTCGCGCAATACGACTTTGCACTTGAGTGGGGAAAAACCCATACGGTTCAACAAAACAGCTCAGATCCTCATTTGTTTACACTATCGGGTAGGTTTAGGGTTGGGTTTGGTGATATTTCCAACACGTGAGGTGATATTTGCTCTACATTAACTTTAAGGTACCTCCAACAGTGTAATACAAACACAGCAATATGTGCCTATAACAAGGTAACAAAGACGTGCCAGGGTCACATATTGAACCCAAGTTTTAGCCCAACTCACTGAACATTTCACTTTAAAACTGCTAGAATAAGTGCAATAAGGTACATAATAATGGTACTGCAGAAATGTGTTTTGAGGCACGTATTTCGAATCAGCAGTTAAGACTGGGAGACCAACTTAGACTGATTCAGAGTTGTTAAAACATCACTACCAACACACACACACACACACACAAAAACACTACTAACATAAAAAAATAAATAATAAAACCTTTAATATACGTGAAATAGTTAAACATAACCTGAAATAAAATAAAATGTAAACAAACATAAACCCTAAGAAATCCGAAATAAAAATAATACACTATACACAGGTATTAAAATAATACATAAATAAATAAATGAAAAAATGGCAAAAGCACAACAAAATTAACAAAACATTTAAAAATTCAAATAGATTGTATATAGTATATAAAATAATATATAATTTAAAATAAACTTTAATAGCATGTTAATAACACTCAAATAGGTTATTACTTTAGCAAGAATATCTGATTTTTATCTTCACTTGTGATCATATTGTCTAAAGGTATGGCTAAGCAACCCACCAATAATATTAGGGAATCCAGCAATATGAGTAAAAGAGTCCATCCACAGCAGGATATCTCAAAAGGCAGAATATAGTGCCTACCTTCCTGAAGAGGCTTTGCATTGGGAACATGCCTCAAATGCTGCTGGCAGCTCGCTTGGTTTTGGAACAGAGCTGTAGACTCTCTTCAAAACACCACCTTGGGAAACTACTTCAAAAGGCCAGACTTTGGTGTCATTTTCCACTTTTCCTTCTTAATTATAGTGACAATTTTAATCAATCAGTGTGCTTCCACAAGAACGACCAAATTAAGCCGCCACTGTTTACACCGAAGATGCCACTTCAACTCATTTTCTCACATGCCAAAACAATTCTCCCATAAAGAGAGGCCAGGAAAAGAGGGAGGCTGAGATACAGAAATGGAGGGAGATTCTCAGCAGCGCTGTGTCTTTGTGCCAGCTCTCCTTGTTTCATGTTGAGAAGATTCTGACAGAAACAGACAGATGGATGTGAGGTATCAGAGGGAGAGAAAACGAGGTCAAAAAAGAAACTCAACAGGAAATGGAAAAGAGGCCAGGATATCACCGAGCCAAACACTCTCAATAAAACATCACTCATCAATTGCTCACTTCATGTTTGCTTTAGTGGCATGAGAGATTTACATGAAAGCTTTGGGTATGAGAAATGAAATACAGATCAAAAGAGACACTGAAACTGACCATTGAATATTGTGCATATGGTGCTTGCACTTTTCAAGTGGATATACATACGAAATGCGATTAGATTTTAGATTAAAATCATGTTTAAAAATAAATAAATAAAAACATGCTTAACGATGCAAATCCTGTTTAATTTTGTAATGTGATGTATTTCACAGTGAAAAACATATGCCCGAAATGTATTTGATCCTTTGGGAATTAATTGGAAGAATTGTTTTTGATTTTAAATGTTATTTTAAAAAGGTGGTTAAACTTTAAAAAAAAAAAAAAGTCAAATGAAACAATTAAACCCACTATTAGATTAAATATGAAAAGATATTACAGATAACCGATATGGTGGCAATATATTGTGCATGCCTATAGGTATAATAAATCGATATCTCACAATCACTGGGGAGTGTGAAATTGATTTAGTCCAACAATTCAAAGAACAGGTTAATTAAGTAAGTAACTGGATCCCTGAGCAATGCATGGTAGTGAATGAATCATTAGTTGAGCATTTCCATTACTCTTCAAATTGCGCAAATTTAAATTGCGAAATTAAAATACAGCCAATGGGAACACGTCTATTTAGCAAAAACTCCCATATATCATAAAAAAGTTTTTGCGCTCGCATAAGTTGTTTTTCTAAGCAATTTGAATAATGAATATTTTGCTAAGCTGCGGTGTATGTAAAAGTCACATGATCATTCATTAATGTGCTCAAAACTCAACACCTCATATGTGGCCACTTACTAGGGCTGTGCGATTTCGGGAAATTGCGATTTTTATTTATTTATTTAGATTTTTTACAGATATTGCGATTTTATTTGCGATTTTTATTTTGCAAAGTCAAATATGTGGAAAATGTGCTGAATGTTTCATTTCATGTAAGTGAAATTAGCAAAGCAGTTAGGCTGAATTTACATTTGTTTTAAACGCGGAGCCAGGAACATAAACTTATTTCAAATTAGAATCTGCTGGGGAGGCAAAATGTGTAAAATAAAGTTCTGTACTAATAAAAACATCTAAGAATGTATCTTTATTCTCCAGTACTGAAGCAGAATTGATAAGGGAGCTCTTGATACGTGTTGTGACACAGCTCTTGCAAATTTAATTTTTTGTTCAGTGTCTGTCATTTCAAAGCCAAAGAAATCTAATAATACATGTTTTTCTTTAGTATTAATTTGTATCGATCTGACCCTGGCTGGCAGTCTTGCATTTGCTCTGGAACAAAAATCATATCCCGCCCACATTGCAGGCTTTGTGATTAGCAAATCGCAATGCCTCAAATCGCTATTGCGATTCAATTAACCACTCAGGCCTACCGCTTACACAAGCATAGACTACACAAAGCTTATATAAGGGGCTTTCTGCATATTTGCATAACATCGGTTAATGGAAATTCTTTTATCTATATTTATAAATTATCACAAAAGTTTTGCGCAAATCTGTAATGCTTTCGTTTTTGAATGTATTACGTTTTTAAATGAATCAATTAAGTGAATCACTCAAATGAAAGTCTCTTGTTTAGTTCATCAGTGAATCTGTATTTTTGAACAAATCAATTTAAGTAATACTTCGATGAACAGCTATTAAAACAATGCTTTGTTTTGTTTCTGAGTTAATCATGTTTTTAATTGCATTCAGTTAATGAATAATCACCTATAAACATAATCACCTTTTTGTTTTGTTTCTGAATGAATCTGTGTTTTTGAATGATTTGTTTTAACAAACGACTCAGTAACTCACTCTCAAAGACACATCGACAAATTCATGCACCTACACTGCTTCTGTATCCACAGACAAGCAAACTCCTCTATATTCCTATCCTAATCTTAAGTATACACATCTCCACACAGAAAAAAAGCCCATTGGTGTGTTGTTGTTGAACAGCAGTTTAACTCCAGTGTTTATCTCTCTTTCCTCTTTCAACACAGCCAGCTAAAGCCATTGATTTAGCCCTGAGGGCCAGAGAGGATGAAGGTGGCGTGCGGAGAGCCGAGTGGGTTGGAGTGTTGATGTTTGTATGCAGTATTAGTGGGTGTTGTACTCAAGCATATCTCTCAAAGTGTCTATTGTGCAGTCCACAGCCGGATCAATGAAGACAGACAAGCTCGAGCTGCACCTTCTGCACCTGCAGAATAGGGTTATTGAAAAAGTATGGGGAAATTTCGTCTGTACTAATGATTTTGTCATTAAATCTTTAAACTGAGAGAAAGGTTCAATGGCGAATGTGACCAGCCACTGCTGTTGTGTATTTATGAAGATAAGTATTGTACTATGAATCCTGCAAGAGAAATTATGAATTTCTCAGTTAAGAGGTGATGTGATTTCAGTGAATCAAGTGACATCCCAATAATAGCTACAGTGGATACATTATTTGAAATAAGAATACACCAGCTAATGGGGAATCAGAATACAACTACTTTTGTTATTAATTTACTGTGTGTGACGACAATCATTGTTTTGCTTTTGAGAACGTTGTTAAATTTGTTTTAATTTTTAGGATATTATTAAAGGCTGCATAACTTTTAACAAACATTCCATTAATATACTGGTTCATAACTTGGACAGAACCTTGCCAGAAGTTCTGAGAACATTCCCTGTTGGAAATTGGCTGGGAGCTGGTGAGCAGTTTATCACGATCACAACATTTCTTTATATAGCTGAACAATCCTGCCACATCTGTGAATACTTTATTTTCACACTTTGTCTTTTCATGTACAAGATCATATATACAATAGAGTTTTAGACAGAATGCCCGAGGGCTGTTCACTAATCTTCTGATATATTGCACTTAAAAATGGCAGCAATGTAAGCTCCAATCTGACTGTCAAGCAACTTATTACCAAGCCGCAATGAGACTTTTGAATAAGAACTCATTAATAGATTTGAAGAGTTTGTGTGGTTTGTTTTATTAAATGGTTCATAGCTGAACTAACAAAGCCAAGGCCACTTCATTTCCAGAAAACAAAAGGATAAGATGTATAAAACCCTGAGAGGTTAAAAAAGGAATGTGAATGAATCGTTGCGAGAATGTATGTAGCCACAGTCAAAAAGATATTCTTTAAAAAAGTCAGTATGAGTTTTGTATATCTGAAACTTTAAGATGGATTAACTTATTATTAAATTTGACTTGAAAAATAAGTGGTTCTTAACAGTGCTGGGTAGTAACTGATTACATGAAACGTCAGGGAACGGCGATGTCATGTCGGTGACTGAGGAATTGGGATATCACTTCGATAGACAAATCTACTTTGAGTGTAAACTAATCTAAATGAAGGGCCCGGTTCAAAACTTGCAGATCCAAGACTGGCCGTAACCCATTGCCTTTCTTGGGTATAATGAAGTAAAGGCTGTAAAACCCTGGCCTCATATCGGCTAGAGGGACCAGCTCTATCGCGTCCTTCACCAGTAGGACTGCAATTTCTGCCCACAGAATAGGGGCATAGGCAAACTGAATCATATACCTGAGGAACCACAGCCGTACCTGCAGTAGGACAGTGAGATGAAACACAGGGACTCAACTCGGGCGGCTTGTGAGTGGGATGGAGAGGGGTGTAAGTGTGGGGTGCAGGGCTCACCTGGTTCCACAGGTTGGCAGAGGGTGCGTGAGTAGGGCCTTTGTTGACTCTCTTGAAAAGCCAGCTGCTGCCATCTGGCGAAGGAGGAGAATGAGTGAGGTCCTGAGCTTGGCCGTCCGCAACTCTCCGTGCCCTCCTGGGACCCAGAGATAGAGAAAACTGCTCTCACATCGAGATTCTCCAAATCTTCCACCCGGCCCTCATCCGGGGACGGGAGAGATGACTTCACCATCCCCTGAGTGCAGCTTTCTTCCTCTCTGGGTCACCTGTAATGGGCCTCTCTCTCTTCTGCTCACTACCAGGTTTGACAGGGGCCTGAATGGGTGGGGCGGCCTGTCTATGCCCAGCTCCATGGCGCTGCTTTCTGCAGATGCGGTGCGGGAGCAGACACAGGGGGCCACCCTCACAGACAAGAAGGCTGGGCTGCTGTGGCTGGTGGAGAGGTGGATGAACTTGTAGCTCACTGAAGACACTCGGATGGAGTAGAACGATGTTGCCGCTCGGCTCCGAAGCGAAAAAGCTGGTATGCATTGCACCTGCTGCCTTATTATACTCATGCTGTGATCAGCGGCAGATGGATGCAGTAACTGCATGCCAATGTGCAATGGCTCGTTTAGTTTACACTCGAAGTAGATTGGTCTATCGAAGCGATATCCCAATTTATTGGTCACCGACGTTACATCGATTACTGGATTATGTAACTACTGATGAACACATTAATTTTTATTTAAATATTTAATCAGTGGGTTACTGAACCATGCGTTATTATAGGCTTAGTCTTTCAAACACATTAACATGCACAAATTCACCCCCTGAAGTTTCTTCACCAACCCCAGTTTTTTAAAAAAAATCCTTTGCTTAATATAATGTTTAAGGCACTCATATTATACATTTACTTTTTTTTTTGGTATTTTTATATCTACATGACAATATTACATTATTTGAATCAATGTGATAAATAAGGCGGGTCAAAAGCAATCTAAAAGTAATAAATATGTAATCTTATTATATTATCTAAAATTGTGTAATCTAATGGATTACGTAAGTAACTACAATTTTTGTCCAGTAACTTGGAATAAATTACAGACTACATTTTGTAAGTAATCTACCCACTGGTTCACACACAATAGTCCAACATCCACCAGCAGATGCTAACTGGATGCTAACAATTAAATTAAATCCTTGACCCTTTGGCCTGTTCAAAATTCTATTATGTATTCTATTTATTATCGCAGACCAGAAAAGCTACTTTGTCCAAGACCTTACGCTAACAGCTTAAATTCTGGCTCTGGGAGACTAAAACCGGTAAGAGGGATGTTAAAAAGGCAGTCAGGTTTGACTTGATTACATCTAAGAACTGTCCGAAAAGGGTGAGTCCCTCTAAACTGCCAGGAACTCAGCTTTTTACAATCAGCAACCAGACAGTCAGTCATCATTTTTTAAATCTCAGTTCCCGTTACAGGTTGACGCAAACACATGCCCTGTTATGACTGGATCAGATAAGTTATCAGCACTGTGTATTTTACCCCCTGATGATACAGCTGAGCGTGCCTGCAGGGAAAGTCACCAGCAAACTGAATGTGAAAATGCATACTCATTACCAGAAGGGTGGAAACAAATGACAGTGACTTACACGCGACAGCACATTAATTTGTGATTATTAACAATGGTGGCCATTGTGTGGCAGCATGCTAATTTTGTAGCGTTTCTAATGAGCTGTGACAAAAACTGCAGAATAACACAAAAAAAAAGAACACAAGGAGAAAAGATGAGGGTAATCAGGAAGTGATTATAGTTTGTCACTTAATCACATGTCTCCAAGGGATGTCTCCATGTCTTAATTAAAGTGCCACTGCAACATCATTTCACCTCAGGAGAGAGACGGCTGAAAGAATGTGTTATCTGCATGTACGGAACCAAAGCTATCAAAAGCTACCAAACAGGAAAACACAAAGACACCTGAATGTGTCACTGGATTTTGATTGCAGTTCAGGATAAATGTAAGTTTTCTAAACATCGTATAAGTTACAGCCATTAACGCAGGGCGTTTTCCACATCATGTACTGACTGGCAAGGCACTGCGATCTCTAATTATTACTAAAGTAGGAGTGTCTGTTGTTTGGAGGTCAATACCAGATAACATCAAAAAAAAATATTTTTATTATTATTATTTTTGAATGTTCTCTGAGGTCCACTTATACTATTAGCAAGATTTTTACACCAAAAGCATAATTTAGAAGTAATAGGCTATTTTCTATCCTGCTCTGCAGAACGGTAGGCTTATATGGGGAGGTGGGGAGCATTCAATACTCAGAAGTAAATGGCCACTAATATTATTGGCTAACAGTTTCAAATATTAAAATAATAGACCGACACTGATGTGATGCACTCTGAAAACAATGTGGGTCGTTCAGTTAAAAACACGTAACAATGTCTCGTGATGCATCCGATGTAGATATGGTGTTGAGCTTACAATCATGGAAATTCAAAAACTTTTTCATAACTTACATTACACATCGTCTTGTAATCCTCTGAGGCATCTCAATGGTTTTACTGATGGGGTAATCTCTACACTGTTAAATGTAATTGCTGAGCTTACTAAAATGATTAAGTAAACTTAACTTATTTTATTAAGTTTGTTGATATTCCTTAGTTTAACTAAGTAATTCCAACTTTTTCCCCACACAAAGTGCTTAAACTCAACTTCTTCATTTAGCCTGCTCAGAATCCTTGTTTTTCTGTCATTTGCGTCAACATCTGAAAATTAATGAAATGGTTCAGTGCCCATACAAAGACAGCGATTTTGAAATTTTGTTCTCTTTACGTAGATTATTGCTGAGTTCAACCGGATCACAAGCAAAAACCTCAAGCAAGAATTCTTCTCAGCCCTTGATAAACATACGTCTCGTTTTCTGGAAGTTTTCGATTCAAAGAAAGGCATAGCTGAAAAAAAGTCTGCAGTAAGTGTTGTTTTTTTAAACAATAGTGCATGTCCATTTTGTCAAGTTTAAAGTGTTCGATTTTCACTGTTGATCTTGATGTTGATTATTTTTGTTGATTATTCGTTAGAACATCACTGATGTCACTGCTCCACGGACAGCAGTTCTCTGTGGTCTTGCTGTCCTTCTTGGGGAAGACACTACAGACTTCTTCAAAACATGCTTTGTAAGTATTCTTCTTATTTAATATCTGTGCTACAAGAAAGATGTCCCAATTTATGTGTCAGCATTACGTCTATTTAAGAGATCTTATATAAAGTACATAGAAGATACATTTAAGTGCAAGTAAAATATACTTTGTTTTCCATAACATTTGATCAAATAAATCTTAAAATGTGGATGAAACTGTAACACAAATGCTTTATTGTAGGGTTGAATTATTGGTTGTTTTAATCACTCACTTTCAACCCTTTTTGTTTTAAACATGCTTTAAAGAAGCAATTTTTGTACACTCTTACAATAAAATGAATGTTTTGACAACATAGTTAAATTTTTGCTTTACTCGTTTCTGTTAGTTTAGCTTACTTAAAAATGTGAGGCAATCGGTTTCCTTATATTTACAAGTAAAGTGAACACTAATAATAAGTTACCTCAAATAATGCTTTTGAGTCACCAGTACTTAATTGTACTTGATAATTAAGTTAAGTTTACAAATACTATTTAGTTTTGCCAACTTAAAATGAATACTATACTTTACTTATAAATTTAAGGCAATCGGTTTCCTCACTTTTTTAAGTTAACTCAACTTGTCACATTTTACAGTGTAGTTGTTTTCCTCTCCAGAGGTTGTCTTACTACAGGGAGATAATGGTTTGCTCCAAAAAGTTGTTCATTCAATGTTTTGCAAATCCATGAAAAAAAAAAAACCCTCTGGTCTTGTACTGTCAAACTGGAAGTGTTAGCACTAGCTGTTATGCTTTTTTGGCTAAAGGTTGCAGGCTTGCCTTGTAATGGCTTTGTTTCTCTCCTCCTACTACATGCACAAATCAGTGGAGCGGGGCAGTGATGTAGAAATAGGTGTTGATCTGCAGAGGCGGACTTTCATCGCACTGACATCATAATGTGACAAATTTCGAAACGACTTATATTAGCAGCTTGTTTTTAATAAAAGCTGTTTTAAGTACGTTTTAAGTTCTGATACTTGCAGGGTGTTTTCACTGTAGGCTACGTTTAGTTCTCAAAAGATCAAGGGAAATTTGTCTCATGACTTTAAGTTATTGCTAAAATGTGTTTGCAGAGACTGCAGAGAGAATCAGAAGCAAACATTTTCCAGGGCGCCAAATAAGCTAATAAGAAACTATAATTAAAATATAATTAGAAATTAAATGAAATAATTTTTTATATTATATTATATTATATTATATTATATTATATTATATTATATTATTATAATAAAAAGATTTTTTTTATTTTATTTATTTATTTTTTTTTATCTATGGTAAAAAGTAGAGGGGTGAAGCAGAAACATAGCTAAAAAAATAGTAAGTGCAACTTTAACTAACCTCTTCAGGGAAAACTAGCCAGAATAGAGCTCAAGACAAATACTTGCATGACTACACCAAAATAAAAGCAGTGGTGCAGTAATTTATTTATTTCTAGAACACTACTCCACTCCAGTCTTTTGTGCTTGGTTCTGTCTCTGAATCATTTATCATAATATCCGGCTTCTTCTCAAACAAAATGTTCGACTCGCCGCTTTCCGCCAACACATCTGAACAAATCATATTTACTATCTCAAAATCAAACCAACACTTTTAGTGGGAAGCATCTGATGTATTAAAAATACTCATGCGCTTGCTCACGGCGCTGCCTGTGATTAATCCTGCGTCCCATCGGCACAACCTGGAACTCCCCTAATGTGCTTCTGCTGTCGAAACGTTTTGCAGAGTGAGTCTGTCAGCTTTATGAAGTCGGACTTATTTTATGGAGCTCGCCTGCTGCTGTGTGTCTGAGAGGGGGAAGCGGGGAGTGAGGGATGCGAGACAAGGTCGCTAGCCCTCTATCTGCATCACAAATGACAGGGAAACCCCTTTTATGCCTGTGTCCATCACTAATCCAAGTTGACAGCTTGAGTCCCGCTGCAGGACAGAGAGCAAAACATCTGCAGAGAACATCTGGAGAAGAGCAGTATTTAACAGACACAGATGAGAGGTTGTGTTTATCATGTGTTTCTGCAAATGGCTGGCACGCTATTGAATTATTATTTTTTTACTCCTGTCAGGGTGAAGATTCTCAAAATCTTTGGTGCAGTTTTATCGTGTAGACGGTTAAACTGGAGATTTTGGCTTGTGACGTCAGAGCACATTGGAGCACGGCTGTTATCTCCACCTATTGGAAACTTTTTCAAGCTTCTGATTGGCTCAACATGGCTTTACAGTTGAGATTATATCACCACCTATTTGTTTGGCATGTTCTTGACAGTGCTTCATTACATGCTTTTGTGTTTTCATGTGGAAAGAGATAGTTTTTTTTTAAATTATGGAAGGAAAAACTCTATCATTCGGTGCTATCATTCTGACGGCACCCATTCACTGCAGAGGATACACTGGTCAGCAATGGTGTAATGCCATATTTCTCCTAATCTTTTCTGATGAAGAAACTTGAAACTTGAAAAATTATTAAACTTATTTACATCTTGGATGCCCTGAGGCAGAGTATATTTTCAGCAAGTTTTCATTTTTGGGTGATCTGTTCCTTAACAAACAAATAGCTATGCCTTGTTGGCACCCACCCACCATGACAGGAGTTTGCTGTAATGATGGTTAGATGAGGTACAGCTTCAAATGAGAACTCTACATTGTGTAAGCCTAATAATGACAAACATTTAGTTGTTTGTTTTGTCTCATTTAAACATTCAGAAGAAATCTTATACAGCTTTGGAAACATTTATGCAATTTTTGCTCTCTTGAGATACAAAAATAATCATCAGAAAATGAGACTAGCCAAAAATGAAAGATTCAACCATAAGAAAAAAAAATAATTCCAGCTCAACGAAGCCTATTGTTAAAGCAATAAAAAAGTGATTTTAATGAGCGCTGTGCCACTAGAAATAATGCATAATGATGATGCATAATACAACAATCAGATGATATGCCGTACTATTCCAACACAAATATTAGAAAACTGAGCTTGAGAGTATTACAGTAGCGACGACTGTGCAGACTGCACAGAAACAAATTAGGGATCCAATGAATAAATCCACCATTAAACAATGGGCTGTCTTTTTGCAGATGTTGCGAGTCCATCTTCCAGCTCTACCATGGACTTTTGCCTTTGATAGTAATATGAAAGGAAACGTGTGTTCACTTTCATCTCCACACATTTTTTCCTGTCTTACCTCGGCGAATCAAGATTTTTGCAGGCTTCCCACCGCCACAAGGCAGCGACATTTTCCTCACGAGCTGAAAGCAACCGGAAGATGAAGTCATTTTAAAACGCAGAGGGCTTTGATCTACACATTCTGCCGCACAACATGACTAATGGTGTTCGAATGGGCGCAGTGTTTCATTTCTGTGCCAGTGATTCGTGGGAACGAATGGGAGCTGTAACATTTAATCCAGATCTATTAACATAATCTTATCTGTTAAAGGTGATGTAAGCGATTTCACTCATTTCCTAACATTGCTCTCTAGATTAGTCCGCCCCCATTTCTTTAACACATGTCCCCAAAGGGAAAGAGAAAGCTATTTTTTAGCTTTTCTATCCGTCTTCCAATCCCTTTATAGGAAAATAAAATGAGGGTTCAGGTGCAGTTGCACCATCTACCAACAGGGGGCTCAAAGGATCATGCTATCTAGCCAGCTTTGCAGACAGAAATCATATTAGCATAGCAAATAATAGTTATTAAAAACTTCTAAGGACCGTTCGGTTGACATTGGGACCTCCAAAGTCTCTTTCAAGCCTTATGATCCTATCAGTAATGAAGTGGATAATCTCTGAGATGTTATTGAGCTCTGAGATCAACCGCAAGGAAAAATCACGAAACGCTAATGTGTTTTGGTCTGAGTACATGACATGCTTATAAGATATTGGCATAACATTGCCAGCCGCACGGCATCTCTCACTGGAGATGCAAGTAATGAGTCTAGATCAAACCCAGTTTGTGCTCTCGAGCTCAGTCTTGACTATCTGACATGCTAAGTAAAGACACTTGGAGAGATAAGGCAACACTGACACCTTGATTAGCTAATTTCCCGCCGTTAATCAGGTTTAGGTATCAAGCACAGCTGGCTTGACAGGTGACAGCTAAACAAGTTTTATTCACTTAAATTACACAATCGAGACAGGGCTTATCATCCTCTAATGGCCTATTGAGGAATTGATTTGCCTCGTGTTAAGGCACTCAAGCTTGCCGTGTTGGTTTTAAAACTCACTTCTCCACCAACAACTCAAACAGTCCCAGCTGAGGAGAGTCTTGCCTTTCGGATTTTCTCTTTATCAGCCCAATATTAAGTTGTCACTACGAATAAAACCAGTTTTCTAACGAAAACAATGCCGCAGAATATTTCTAGTCTGAAGACGTTCTCAAAGTATTCACTTTCCACAGAAGTCACTCAGCAGTTACATGCATTTTGTTTGAAAGTAAGGCAGTTAAAAGTGTATATACGCAAGACGACTCATCTGGATTTCTCCTAATGGTTCTCGATAGACTGTTGTCGTAGGAGAAGCCACACTGCAGTACTGTGCCTCAAAACACCTGACACTAGTAGAATTTCATTGGATTTAATGTTTAATTGCAATGGTCATTAATCGGCTGTCAGTGAACATGTCAAACTAGCAATCAAAGACTACAGATTTTGGCCTAGGATCAGATCATTTTTTTAGGATTTGCAAAATTGGTCCCAGGCAGCCAAATTGTGAATGTGAACATGGATTTTCTTATAATAGGATATTACATATAATGAGGTTGTGAAACAGAAAGTGTTGCACACTGAAGTGGTGTAAAAAAAAAAATATATATATATATATATGAATGTTTACTTTGTAAAACATTTTTATCACTAAATTAGATGCAACCTAATTAATAAAGTGCGTCTGCTGTTATGCATATAGACTACTGAACAGATATTTAGAAATTTACAAGGTCTTGGTGCATAAAGAAGATCTGTGAAGTTGCAAAGACTAAAGTCTCAAATCCAAAGAGATAATCTTTATAAAAGTTAAGACTCGTCCACACACCCCTAAAACAGCTCGTTCTGACACGCCCCCACATCTCTACATCACTATGTGTGAAGATTTGCATAGCACCACCTAAATGTGCATGCAAATAATGAAGGTGGAACCTTGCCGGTGCTGCCATGTTGTGGAATCAGTGTGTGTTTTGTTGTGTAAGCGAAACTGCTTGTTTGGCCCTCCAAAAGAGGACATAACTAGAAATCGGTGGTTAAGTTGTATTTCAACACTGTTCCAGAACAGTCCAACCCAAATACTCAGATATGTGCTGTGCATTTTTTATAGAGGATGAGATTCTTAAAGTAATGTTTATGGAATGTTCTTTTCCTTAACTTTACTATGTTTGAAATGCATTCTTATAATGTTGAGAGAAAATGTTCTTAGATAATAAAAAATCTCAGAATGTCCTCATGAAGTTATTTTAAAACAGAGATCAATGTTCACATAATATTCTCATGTTGTTATTTGTACTTGAGGAATGTTTTCATAATGTGGAGAGAAAACATTTTTAGAATATTAAAAAGAAACATTCAATAACATGTTTTGGATGAAAATACAATTATTTAAAAATAGCTAAAATATTTTCGTCATATTAATTTTTAAAATTTCAAAAAATAAACATTTGAATAAAATTAAATTTTAATGTTCCTAGAATATTAAAAACTAAAAGTTTTAATAAGGTTATATTTTGGTTGAAAATAAATTTAGAAGAATGTTTCAAGAAATGTTTTAGACAACTTTAAATGTTCTAATTATAACAAGAAAACTGGAGATTTTAACGTTCTTTGGATGAAACTAACATTTGGATGAAAAATAAAATTAGTAGAACATTGTCAAAAAGTTTTAGGAACCTTTAAATGTTCAAAAATAACGTTCCCACAATGTTTTTATAACCTATGCTGGTCAATTGCAAGCACGTTTTTAGTACTGCAGAAAGTTTCATTCATTCTAGTGAATCTGTTTGTTTGGACGATTTATTTAAATGAACAAATTCGTAAAATTAATTAATTATATATATATATATATATATATATATATATATATATATATACATTTATATATTATATACATTTATATATATTATATACATTTACCTTTTAAGTGTAATAATGTCACCCTATTTGAGATTCATAACATTAATTCACGATCCCTCATTGTTAACGATATATACGGATAACTTTATTTTTTTTATTATTATAAAAACATATAGCCCTCTCATATAGTTTGCTGTTTTTTGTTTATAGATTGTAGTGTATCTAACTACTTTTTTAAAGCAGTCGCTTGCTGCAGTTTAACTACTTCAAATTATGATTAGCTTGTAGCTTGGTAGGCTACACATCCAAAGTAGCTTCATCAACTGGAGTGGCATTTCTTTGACAAAGTTTCTTTCTATGTAGTGTGTTCTAAATCATCCATTGGAACAGTTTTATCTTAGTTAGTCTGCTATGTAGGCAGTAGACAGCAAGCCAGCTTACTAGTTTTGGAAGAGATCCAGTGTTTGTGAGAGAGCTCTTTCTCACTCCTTTGGGCTTAAAGAAGCCATGTACACACTATTGTACGCTTCTCTATTTTTGGCGTCTGATTAATGTTCCTGGCCGCTCTGGAGTCTCTCTGATCTATGGCTTCTGCTTAAATATATTTTTCAAGAGAGGCGACACCTTTGTGTATTTCCTGTTCTACTTCATCTATACGTCTTATTCACAAGCACACCAAAAAAAAAAAATTGTCAAGATTTTGTTAAAGTGTCATATACTGGAACTTAAATCTGAAGTGTCTAATTTTTGTGCCATTAGCATCAGTGAAGAGAATTGCAAAAATAACTGGCTTCTTGAATACTCAATCGCCTTCCATTAGTCAACAGACAGATAGTCCAGCTGGAGTGTTCATGTGAACTAAATACATACATTTACAAAGAGGATCTCAGAAAGGCTGAAAAAGAGGGGCAGTCATGTAGTTTGATGTTTTAAAGGTGAAGTGGATTGCTTGGCACATGCTGAAATTACACCATCATTAACAACAAAACCACTGAGAAAAATTGCTGGGAAAAATGACTCCCGACCATGACAGATTACTTAACTGAAAGCCTCTGCCTTATCTACAATTTTTTTAAAAGCCTTGACTTTTTGAGCAATAAGCTCATTTTGAAATGCTTGGAATGTGGTGTGTGACAATTATTAGTTTATTAGAGAAAGACTTCTCAGTTAGGGGCCATAAAACCATAAAACCATAAAAATCTGCTAAAATATTTATTAATCCCAGATAATATTAATTTCAGTTGTATTTAAACCAAAATTAAAAGTACTGCAGCAAATGTATTACTCATAAGTTAATGTAGTAACTAATGTTAACCTGTGGAACTGCTATTTATTGTGTAGTGTTGCCAATTTGCTGAAGTGCATCGGTTCATTCAGACTGATCAAACAGAATCAGTTACAATCTGACCAGAATGAAAATGCAAACACTTCTCTTCAACACTGATGGAATAGCTAAGTGATCAAACTTACTGACTCAGAGACTGGGCACCCTGCGGCACCCGCATCCAGACCTCTGGAAACTTCATGTCTGGTCCCTGGACGGGACGTGGAGGTGACCTTCCCAAGCAGTTAATTGACACCATCACTTTGGCGAGCGCACCGTCTCCAAACACACTTAAGCCTTAAAAGTGGAACCTGTTTGCAAGTGGTGTTCTTCTCATCGAGAAGACCCCTGAAGATGACCAATCAGAGTCGTGCTGTCCTTTTTGTAGCAGGGATTGGAGCGAAGGAAGTCTCCCTCCACCCTTAAAGTCTATGTTGCTGCGATTGCTGCTAACTGCGACCTCTTGGAAGGGAAGTCGATAGGGAAGCATTACTTGGTCATCAGGTTCCTTAGCGGGGTCAGAAGGTTAAATCTTCCCGGGCCCCCGTCTATACCCTCTTGGGACCTGTCTCTAGGGCTCTAAGAGCTACAGCAGGGCCCATTAAAGAATTTGTAGTCAGTTGAGCTGAAGTTTCTATCAATGAAAACTCTGCTCCTGCTTGCACTGACCTCCATCCAGAGGGTTAGGGACCTGCACGCATTCACAGTTATCGATTCATGCCTAGAGTTTGGGCCAGCTAACTCTCTGGTAATCCTGAGGCCCTGGCCTAGCTGTGTGCCCAAGACTCCCACTACTTCCTTCAGGGATCAAGTGGTGAGCCTGCAAGCTCTGCCCACTGAGGAGGCAGACCCAGCTCGGCTTTGCTTTGTCCTGTTTGAGCCTTAAGATGGTATGTAAACCAGATGCAAAGCTTCAGGGGTCTCATTTATAAAACTCTCCATAGATTTAATCCTTAAAGTGCGCAAAACAGTTTTCGGGATTAATAAAACCATGTGTATGCCAGAACCTGCACAAAAATCCCTTTATAAATCCCAGTCAGGAAAAGATTATGCGTACGTGCAACTCCACCTTGTCTCCTCCCCAAAATAACCATATATGGAGCTTACAAGGCCTTGTTTTTCTATGCATAACCTCATCTGCATATCATTTCCTTGCATATTCACATGCACGTGACACCATGTTTAACACAGAGACATTAAGGAAATATGGGATGGAGACTATAATGCCATTTGTGGCATAGACGTAACTTTTTATTGCAAAAAATTATCCAGTATCCTTATGTTTTATAATAAATATATTAAAATATCCATAAAAACAAAATGGTTTTCTCCATGGTGAAAATGGTGTTCTCAGATATATTTAAGAGAGTTGATCTCATTATTTTACACTGGCCAGATAGTTTTCAATAGTTTTAAACAATTCGAATTAAATGTATGGAGTTTTGCTAATTAACATCTTTTAGCTATTTTTAGTGGAAACAGATTTCAGCCAATATTTATTGCAGTGTGAATAGTATTTTAAAAAGGAAACGTGCAAATCTTACCATTTTCTCAAAGTTATATCCTTCAAATATAGTGGTATTTTCCATTGTATTGTGGAGATGCCTTCACATGACATCAACACCTCCGTGCAACTGCGGTTTTATCATTGGTCCTATACCGGACAATGGGCCACTGACCTCGCTTTAGTTTCATACGGATTACATAATCAGTAGTATTCGTTTTCATTAAAAAAGTAGGCACAGGCTTTCTATAGACATATTTCTAATGTCTCTGTTAGATGCTGAGTTTGTGACATGTTGAAAGTTGCTCACAGAGACCTAGATGGCAGAAAGTGCACCGTTTTTCATTTTTTTATTTTGCAAAAGCACAATGTTTTGTTGTTATTGTCAGTGTACACAAATAAAAGTAAGCCCTTTTTAGATTGAATTGATTTATTCTTATCTGTATCTGAGTATTTAAAGTTTCTCTGTGAATCGGGAAAAACTGAAAGTGAACGCGTTGGCGCAGAGAGTTAGAGATGCTGCATTCAATTTATCCTTAGACAGTAAATTTAGATTTCAAATTTACTTTAACGGTTATTCACATGTGTGCTTTGGGAAGGATCGGACTTCCACAATGTTCTTGTTCCAAGTGGAGAGGGTACATTTTACCAGTGTTATCCATTGTCACTGGGTGGGTAGTGCTAAAACAACAGTGACTGGCAAGCACCAGCCTACACGAAAAGGTGGCACAGAAGGATCGCACAGGAGACTGGCGGCAGCATCCAAGGCGTTTTGGTAGGGATGCAAATTTGTCGGTCATTACTGAAGTGACATGGAGAGTGACCAATTGAAAAGCAACGTATCGGTTACGTATGTAACCCTCGTTCCCTCAGTACAGAACTAAGACATCATGTCCTGTCTCCACAGCTGCTGTACCACCTCTGAGCGTCCGGGTCACTGGCTCGGATCCTCTGCGAAAACCTGAGTATTTGTTGCACCTGCTGCCTTGTTATACTCTCGCAGCTGGATGCAGTCATAGTATGCCAATGTGCATTTTCTCGTTTATTTTATACACAAAGTGGATCGGTCCTTCTAAGCGAGATGCAAATTCATCAGTCATTACTGACATCTCCGTTCCCTCTTTACACACATAACCGAGATGCGGAATTGGAATATAGTTTTTTCAATTTCAATCATAATTTTAAAAATATATGTAGAGAAAAAAATACATTGGCAGAAAATATATTTACATAAGTATAAATTGAAAATTAACATAAAAGGCTTTCCACTGCTCTGGGTGTGTGTTCATGGTGTGTGTGTATGTTCACTGCTGTGTGTGTGCACTTTGAATGGGTTAAGAGTAGAGCATGAATTCTGAGTATGGGTCACCATACTTGGCTGTATGTCATGTCACTTTCACTGAAGTGATATGGACTGTAAAATGTCCCAGTGTTGTGCTAAATGCTAAAGATTAGCTTGGTCAATCAAATCAAAGCACCTACAAAGCAACATATCCATTGTTGTTTGATGCATTTTGTAGTGTAGCTAACTACTTTTTAAGAGGATCTTGAATAAAGTAGTTTAGACTGTGAGTATTTAATTAAAATTCACTTTAAGATGAACTTCCCCAACACTGTGACTAACATCAGCATCCATAACTACAGCATCAGCGGCTTAAAGAGAGAAAACAGGCTCGAACGCAGGAGGTTTCCTGCATGAGAAGGAAATGACCTGATCTTCACCAGCCTGACACCCACTCCGTCTCTCTCGTCGCTCTTTGTTCATTATGATCTCTGTCTGTTTCTAATGACTGGTGGGAATGGAAAAGTGCTAAATGCTTGATCAATGAGAAATCAAGGTTTCTGTGGGAAATGTTCTTTGAGATTTGCATTGCTTGGAGGCAAATGGTTGTTTCGGTCTCAGCGTGAGAAATTTTCCACTGTTATAATCACTGCTGTCATCATCACCATCACCATCATATCCTTTCCTTTTTTCTCATCTCCTTTGCCCTCTTTGTCTGTTTCATCATCATCATTATCATCATCAACATCTCAAACAACCTCCTCATGGGCATTACATTCACATCATTATGCCAAAGCTTTGCGGGGGAAAGATAAAACTTGCAAATTCAGGTACTTTTTTGTTTTTTTGCTGAGTGTCACAATCTGTTTGGGTCTGCAGTTTGTGTTTAGCCAGTATTTTAAGAACTTCTCATTATACAAAATGTATATTACAGATTTCTGAATGGCCAAAGAGCTATGCATGGCTAAATGATAGCATTGTTGCAACACAGAATTCACGTTATTCCTTATACAGAACACAAATTAAGATTTTCTTTCCTGACCCTGCATAGACCGCAATGCAACTACCACAGTCAAGGCCCAGAATGGTAGTAAGAACATCTGTAAAATAGTCAGTGTGACATCAGTGGTTCAACTTTTATTTATGAAGCTAGGAGAATATTTTTTTGTGCGCAAAGAAAACACAAATAACTTTATTCAACTTCTTCTCTTCTGTGAAAGCCTTCAACGTGCATTCACTAGAGTACCAAGCTGCATGTTTCCCACAAGGCTTTCCACAAGATTTTGGAGCATCTCTGTGGGTTTTTGTGCCTATTCATCCAGCATGTGTTGGGTCAGGAATTAATGTTCGATGAAAAGGCCTGGCTCTCAGTCTTCATTTCAGTTCACCCCAAAGGTGTTTGATGGGGTAGAGGTCGGGGCTCTTAGCTAGACAGTCAAGTTCTTACACTCCAAACTCATCCAACCATGTCAAGCTTCTTCAAACTATTCTCACAAAGTTTGAAACTTAAAGGGTTCGTTCACCCAGATAGCAAAATTATGTAATTAATAACTTACCCTCATGTTGTTCTAAACCCGTGAGACCTCCGTTCATCTTCGGAACACAGTTTAAGATATTTTACATTTAGTCCAAGAGCTCTCAGTCCCTCCATTGAAACTGTGTGTACGGTATACTGTCCATGTCCATAAAGGCAAGAAAAACATCATAAAAGTAGTCCATGTGACATCAGAGGGTCGGTTAGAATTTTTTGAAGCATCGAAAATACATTTTGGTCCAAAAATAGCAAAAATGATGACTTTATTCAGCATTGTCTTCTCTTCTCTTGTCTGTTGTGATAGAGAGTTCAAAACAAAGCAGTTTGGATATCCGGTTCATGAACGAATCATTCAGTTCACCAAATCGAACTGAAACGTTTAAAATGGTTCGCATCTCTAATACGCATTAATCCACAAATGACTTAAGCTGTTAACTTTTTTAATGTGGCTGACACTCCCTCTGAGTTCAAACAAACCAATATCCCGGAGTAATGCATACACTCAAACAGTACACTGACTGAACTGCTGTGAAGAGAGAACTGAAGATGAGCCGAGCCAGATAATGACTCGTTCACGAGTCAAGAACCGGTTGCATCAGTTTTCGGATCACCAGTACTTCTTTCAGACAGTTCGATTCAATAAACCGGTTGAAGAAAACGGTTCACCGGTTCTTTTGCGCTCGACGTAATGGCGTCATTTGCGATGATTGCCCTTGGTTTACCTGCGCTCATAACACTAGCACAGAATCAGTTCAGAATCAATCACCAAAAGAATCAGTTCGGTTCAGACGCTCTGTGTGTCAGTCTGCTTCACGCTGAATCACACATGCGCAGTATCATCAGCTCCTCGGTTCTCGAATCTGACATGTCTGACAGAAATGGTTCATGACTCAAGAACGAGTCAATCTTTTATTCGTTATCTGGCATTTTGGACCAAAATGTATTTTCGATGCTTCAAAAAATTCTATCTGATCCTCTGATGTCACATGGACTACTTTGATGATGTTTTTCTTACCTTTCTGGACATGGACAGTATACCGTACACACAGTTTCAATGGAGGGACTGAGAGCTCTCGGACTAAATCTAAAATATCTTAAACTGTGTTCTGAAGATAAACGGAGGTCTCACAGGTTTGGAACGACATGAGGGTGAGTTATTAATTACATAATTTTGCTATCTGGGTGAACGAACCATTTAACATTGCCCAAAATGTCTTGGTATGATGAAGCAGTAAGATTTCTCTTTACTGAAAGTAACAGAACAGGTTTCCACTGCTCCAGAGTCAGTATAGTGTGCTTTACACAACATTTTATACACCTGGAATGAAACACCTGACTTTTATAATTAAGTGTGTCCCTGCATTTTTTATTCATATTTCTAGGCACAAAATAGAATAAGTTGGAAGTGGGGAAAGGACAGGAAAAGTTTGCTAAACATCCTGCTGTTTTTGGCTTCAAGCGTTAAAAACTAACTGCTGATGTTTACTTTAATTTCGGTCTCAGCTTGACATATGTGAGGCACATTTCAGCACACTGTTTTGTGAACCTGTCACAATGTAATACAGGCTTTGCTGAAAAAGGCTGTGACTGAAAGATGAGGCTGTGCCATCTATGCTGGACCAGACAGGAAAAACACAACCTTAAATAACCATTGTTATCCACACAAAGACAGTTTTGTTTTTTTTCCCCATATTTTGCAAGTGACAGAACCAAAAAATGCCCTGGGGTATGTTACCAATAAAAATGTACAAATTACTAAAACACATATTTTTCGAAGATCACACAATTTTTGAAACCATGTTTTAATTTAAACCGCAAACATCTGTTGAACAGCATTTTGTTTGCCAAAAATTTAAGGAATTGTTTAAAATTCATTTGATCCCATTTTAAAAGATTAATTAAATTGTATGCATTTATTTTATTACCACCATGTCAAATCATAAAACATAGAATCCAGAAAAATGGCACAATTATTATGATTATAATTATAAATAGTTAAAGTTTTATGAATGACATTAAACCATTAAAGCTAAAATGTAAAAGGACTTTACATGCAAACATGATACAAATATATAATGTAATTATAAATTGTATTATTTATTTTGTATAGTATGATATAATTAATTTACAATTCCTATTTACAATTATTTGCAAGTTGTTGAATTTGAGGCCATTCAAACAATTAGGCTTCTTTTGATGTTTTGGGTTGCATGACTATAGTCTGCAGAAGAGAGAATTCATGTTTACAGAGACATCTATTAGCACTGGTACAGAGCAGATGTCTCATACAGTCTGGTCTCTTATCCCACATAGACAAACTCAAAACAGTCCTTATATCCCCTTCACAGGGTGAGCAAACACAAGAAATCTCAGACATCACATAAAAGCCCCATCTGCACATCAGAATGAGACAACCGTGCTGTTGTTAAATACGCATGGTGGGACTGTATGTGTGATCTGTGAAATATGTGTGTGTGTGCAGAAACAAAAAACAGAGCAACACATGTATACAGAATGACAGAAACATTGGTATAACCCGTTCAGATATTTTTAATAGGTCCACTTGAATAGTTAACTGAAAAATGTATATTTTCTTAACTTTAAGAGACTCAAACCCACAACCTGAAGGTTAGAAGTCAAACTAGATACATTTCACTCCTTCAAAATGAGCCTAAATCAACATACAGACATCTTGAGACCACGAAGAAGCCCGGAATTAGTGTTCTTTTAAAAGTTAACTACATATAGCATTGAAAAAAATAGATCAGATTTATATCTATTTTGCAGAGAAACGTTCATGAGGCCAAGTGTACATAAAATGTACATACCCAATAATAGCGCTTAGCTATCAAGATGCCCTATTAGCAGCTTGTTAGTGTACCATTTACAGCCCTGTTATCATTATGCATTCATAATTTTGTGCCTCCAAAGCTATAATGTAAAAACAGCTACAAGCTGCACCTAATATAAAATGAGAGCTAATATTCTGTGAATCTTTTTTTCATGGATTTACATGGAGCTGTAGGTTCTGCAGCCTCAGCAGTTCAGGTTTAGCTTTAGTCTGTCACAGAGGCAATTGTTAATGGGGTGCAGAAGCATAAAATCTTAAAATATTTCACAGAGCTATAGATAGACGGCATGTCGCTTCAGGCGGGATCCATTGAGACTGTGTGTGGCGTCTTCATGGCAGTAGAGCAGAGGCGTTGGAGAGATCTTGACAACTGAGTGACATCTGTATTCATATTCCTCCTCGGCCTGTAGCTGGTGTGAAATATTCATCTGCTGCTTAGGGTGTGTAATCGGCTGGATATACTCTTGAGCAGGCGGGTGGCATGAATCTATAGACTTCCTGAGAAGCAAAAGTTGAAGAAACATGTAGAATAATGAAAGAGCTGAAGTAAAAATACATTTTTGCATGATTTTCTCATATCGTACAAAAAATATCATAGTTGCTTGACTCCTTGCCTACTTGGCTTTTTAACTAGCTTAAGGTTTTCCTGGTAAAAGTGCTTTTTTTGCTGCAAGTTTTGCTGGAGAACAACAGATATGTGTTACCTGGTCTTTTTGCAAGACGCAAAATATTTATCGATAAGTACATTTCAATGCAGTTTCAAACAGACATGAACACAACAAGCACTTATAATTGTTTTCATGCACAGTTATGATTACAGCTCCATTTGTTTCACTTTCCAGACGTAACAAGCTTAAGCCGCCTTTTCACTGTTCATGACATTCAGACACAACGGTCGGAATTCGGAATACGTTTACAGGAGATGTCCTTGTCGACAGAACCAGCGGCAGACAGTAAACAGTAATTATGTTCCATAAATAAGTAACACAATCCACCATAAAACGTGCAAAAAGGAGTAAATAAGGAACTGCTTGAAGCAAGCTAGTGGTTTGCTGGACGCTAGACACTACTTCCGCATTTGTCCACGACACTGTTTTCATGTGGTTTCTACGTCAGTAAAGGCCTTAACGAAGGGTAACTAACGTCATTAACAGGTGACTGCTCTGCCCCGTGTCACTGTTTAGAATGGGAATTTTCTCATGATTTACAAGTAGTTGAAAACATTAGAGATATTTTTATTAATCAGCTGGACAAAATATATAACAATAGCCTAGTGGTTTTTGGATATTTTACTGCAAATATCTTACAAATTGTACCTTTAACTCTTAGAAATAAAGGTTCCAAAATGTTGTTTTCACAGCGATGCCATAGAAGAACCAGTTTTGGTCCCCCAAAGTACCTTTCAGTAAACAGTTCTTAAAAGAACCATTTTTTTTCTAAGTGTCAAGAACTTTGTAATTATCTAAAGAATCATTTTCCACTGTAAAGAACATTTTGTGGAATGAAAAGGTTCAATGGATGGTAAAGGTTCTTTGTGGAACCATTGATGTCAATAAAGAACCTTTTAGTCTGGACTCAGACCAGAATGACAGTTTAAAGATAAAATGCCTTAATGATGGATTTGTTTCATAGCTGACAGTTTTAAGCACAATTAATGCATGATATTGTAATTGACTGTATGAAGTTTATTACCTGTCAATATTCAGAGTGACAAGACTGAGCATAACAGAATAAAATACACACACAAATCGATTCATTCATGAAGTTAATTACAAGGATAAATCACTTTTTTAATTAAGATATAAAAAAGGACTTTAAAGCAAAATTAACAAAAAAACCTCAAGGTCCTTCTGGTCTATATCTCAAACCCTGGCTATACGGGGCCACTGGGAGCTCTATTCAGCTGTTCGGTCCAGCGGTTTATACGATTACTGTCACTGTTATCCCAAGTGTTTTTGCTACTGGCCAGCTGAAGGGTAATTAATGACGGTGACCCTGCAGGGGCAGATGAAGGCCAGAGAAATGATTAAACATGAGGAATTGGTTGAGGGCTGCTGAGGAATCAAACAGGCTTATACGGCCGTCAGCCCACAGGTATCGATATATTTCATTCAGGGGCCACAAACGTGAACTGTTTCGCTGATATGCCGAGCGAACTGAGGCGTACATGGCCTGGGCCTCAGAGGGCCACCGCTTCATCTGACAAGATTTCAGGCAAAACAAGAAGTGTGGGAGAAACAGCGCATAAAGATGCTATTAATGCATAAAATCGCAGTTGATTGCATTAAGCTGATTTGGCTTGAAGGGTAACAGCCTTATGTGAATCTGCTATACTATTCGAAGAACACTGTGTACACTATTAACAGTTAAGTTCAACCAAACTTAAAAAAAAAAATCATTGACTCATTCCACGGATCATTTTGAGGAAGGTTAACTGTCTTTATTAAAAAAGCAAACACAGGTCGATCCAAAAGGTAATCACAAATAAAACAGACAGTAGACAAAACCAGCACCGGACAACGAAGGAACACGCTGAGGGACTTAAATACACAAAGATAAAGAACTACATGATGAAAGCTGTGTTTGTTAAAAGAATCTCAAAAACAGACAAAAAAACAAAAACAAAAAAAAACTCTGATCTTTAAACAAATTTCAAAAGTAACTATTACAATAACTCAATAATTTATCCCCGCAAACACACACACACACACACACACAAATTGGATACAATTTTCCCCACACAATTTTCAAAATTTGCAACTAAATTCCACCGGAATAAAATAGTCTTTTCTTGTGACATCATTTTACAGTTTATAATTATCCAGTGATGAGAAGCTTTACTTATTCATATAGATATAATTCTTCGCCCTAAACAGTAATTCTGCACACCTGGACACAGCTATTAATCAAGCAGCGCCGCAGATTACCTGTCTGTTCACACCTAACTTTTCTTTTCTGCTTCATTTCAGACGAGGGGACTGGGGTTCAAATATTAACACAGACACTCATTCATGTGTCGGCTGGTGTGTGTGTGTGTTTGTGGGTGTGTGTAATGTGTGTTGTTGTGCAGAGACGGACAGGAGGAGCAGATGGCGCACAACTCTCAAGAATTCTTCGGAGGAGCTGTGGCTTTACGGCTCATATACTGCTCTAATTATCAGCCTAAGTGAGGGGAAAAGAATGGAATGAAATCCATTAAGCTCAAAATCTCACGTCAGAGAGTGAAAAATCATGCTATCTTCTCACTGAACTTCGCGCTTCTGAGTTTTCATCATCGTCGGGCGAAAATTGGTTGGATTCACGAAGAGATGACTGATTTTCTCTTCTCTGTTAAAAAATAAATAAACTTTGCAGAAGATCGCATCAGATATAACTTTAATTGTTCTAGATAATATTAGACGTCTCTGTGCTGTCATGACTTTACTAGATGAGAGTTTAAATTGGCCTGAATAAATCTGTCAGTACTGCTTTACTTACGTGAGAAAAGTACAATTTCCCAGCTTCAGGCATATTAAATGTCATAAATGCTTATGTCCAGTTATTCTTACTTTCAATCAAGGATATAACATAGAGACAACACAAAATGAGAGTAGACCAATCCTTCAGGAACACATCAAATCCTTCTTAGCTCGTGTGAAGGGAATGATGGATGGATGGCCAGCAGACAGTGTGATGCATTATACACATTATCATGGGAGTGTGAATCAGTACACTGAGAGCAACCAAAAATTCCTCTAATCTAATGTAATGCTCTACCATGTAGAAATCATATTCTCATTGTGATGGCCATATTTCACCATGGCAACTAGACTCCATTGTGCACTGGCAGCAGCGTGCTGTGAAATCTTCAATATCGATCTGCAAGGCATAAAAAATATGGCTTTAATTAGAGTTAATCAACAGTCAGCTTGGCCTGACCTTTGTGTGTTTCGTATGACGCTGAGGATTAATACAGAAAATGTCAATGAAAAAAAAAACAAAAAAAATTAAGAAAAGAAAATCAGTAAGTATGAATGAATAATCCCAGTATTAATTCATGTTAAAAATATTGAATATTTGGAATATGAACTTTTTGAATATGTGAAATAGTCCATATTAGTAATAATTTTTAATACTAGAATCCTTTATTTATTTATAATATTTGATAAGAAAAATCTAATGGACTGATTAATTTATTCATTCCCTCAATGAATATACTATATATTAAAGCATTTAATTATATTCTTTTAGTTATTAGTCTTTTTTTATTGACACAGTAATTAATTCATCCATTTCCCAATATTTCAAATAATGCAAGTTCACTATTTATTATATAATTTTAGTATTTTCTTTTCTTTCTTTCTTTCTTTCTTTCTTTCTTTATTTCTTTCTTTTGTAAGGGAAACAGGTCAATTTAGCTCAAAGGGAATCATTTAAGATTTTAAAGGGTTTCACGGCTGATCACTGAGATGCCCTGCGATTCACTGAACGAGCCGTTTAAAATCAAATCTGCGCTGGATATTAATATCCAAAGTATAGTGAAAACACTATCAATTAGCACAGTAACAAGATCGTCAGTTTAAGACATTAACTTGTAAGCACAAAACACAAGATACTTCTCTTTTCGATATGAATAAGGCTTTATTAGATAAATCTAAGACATATAAACCAATCTAACACATAAGAACACGCACTCACACATTCACACAACTCTCAAACGGAAAAGAAAAGAAGTAAAGTTTGATGAGACTAGGTGGTGTTTCTTCTCATCGTGGCTAAGTAGAAGCAGGCGTGCAGGCCAACGCACGCTGGAACCGCGCTCAAAGAACAGCGATGACAAAAAGCATGGCTAAAAGCAAAGCTAAAAGCTAAAAGCAAACTCTAAAAGCAAACATGACTAATAGCAAAAGCCAAGAAGCAAAGCTAGAAGCTAAAAAGCAGACATGACTAATAGCAAAAGCTTAACACAAGCTAAAAGCTCAAAGCAAAATTTGATGGTGTCCTAAGTATTTAAACTGGCCTGTTGGCCACACCTCAAATGTTGGCTTGATCAATCAGATATTGTCTTGGCTCGGGGGTATTATAAATCATATGTTATCTTATCAAGCACGTGGTCTGAATTTTCCAGCTCTTGCAGGGTCTAATTTTGGACAAATAACTGATGGTCAGGACTGTTTCAAGCTAACAGATTCAAACACATACATACTAGACATGAATATGTATCCTTAAGCTATCCAATAGTTATTAAAAGACATACACAATAAGTGATTACAAACATGATAGTCAATTGTGTGGGTTACATATAAATGAATATAGAGTTAAGCGATGGACTGATATTCATTTAGAAGTCATTTTGGTCCATTTATATCTAGAAAAGACAGTTTCTGTGCCATTCTCTTGACAAAAGATTTCTGTGGAGACCAGAGGTTAAAAGGCCCCCTTAGGAAATTCAGTCTGGTTCCTCTAGGTGGGGGAAGTCAATCCAAGGATATGGTGTATAACTCTCATGGGTTGACATGTGATGTCCGGCGTTGCATCTCAATTTCTTGCCCCAAATTTGACAATCTCTTCTCCAAATAGAAATTGTCAATAATTGTTCTAGTGGTGTTAATGTTGAAAGCTGTTCTGTGAAAGCGTTGGTTGGTTGGTTAACTTGCTTGGGACTTGTGGCAGGGAATGATTCATGACTTCCTGTTGCTTTTCTGAGGAATTTGGCTCGTATTTCAACCACAGTCCTGATCGACTCTTTAATTTGTCTGGTTCGGGTGAGATACACTAGACTTTCTTTCTTTCTTTGAATAAAACATTTAATTATATTATTTTAGTTATTATGTTTGGGTTTTTGTGAACATTCATTCATTCATCCATGCATTCATTCATCCATGCATTCATCCATGTATTCATTCATTCATTTCCTAATATTTCAATTGCTGCCATTTCACTAACATTTTTTATATTTTATTTGGTGCTTTTCTTTCTTTCTTTCTTTATTTCTTTCTTTCTTTCTTTCTTTCTTTCTTAATGTTTTAAATAATGCAATTAAGTACATTATTTTACGGTAGTTGTTTTTATTGACACAGACATTTGGCGTCTTTTACCTTAATATACAACCACCTAAACTACTCTGATCATGCTGGCAACAGCACATCAACAATAAAAACTCACCGACCAATGCAATAACAGACACCTTAACAACCATATAGTGTGCTAGCAACCCATAGCAACAGCATACCAACATATCAACCAATGCAATCGCAAGCACGCAGAACACCCTAGCAACTGCATTACAATGGTTTACACAGGTTAAGCATTGTACACATTTACATTCAGGATGGACATTCATCTTCCTGGGAACTTTATTTCCGTCCTTTACTTTTATTGTAGCACTTGCCATAGGAACTTAATTCCACCTACAATATTACAGCGTTGTAAATGGTGTCACTTTGCTGGAGTTTCTCAAACGTAATGTCATTCTAAACACTTCCTGAAAGTACTTTAGTCAGAACAGATCGGAGCACTTTATCACCTCGGGGATCAAACGCAGCCGTCTCAATTTGCACTTTCACTCAGTTAACAACGTCCTAAAAATGATGTTCTCCAGCATCGTTGAGCTGCTTCTTAACAGCAGGATCCCAGACTGCTTTCCCTTCCACTTTCTCAAATACACTCTTAAGAAGAGTTTTGCTATTTTGGAGGCAAATAAAGATAGCATAATCTTGGGAAAAGATTTTTATTTGTGCATTTGTCCACATAAAATGGACTGGAGTCATCAGCAGAAGTAAAAATCCAGGGAATAATATCAGACGGCTGTTTGGTCTGTTTCACCCCTAAGAAAAATATATTGGATGGAAGATCTCTTGGAGGTAAATTCCTCTCTTTAATGTGCGGATATAAAGGTCACTTTTGCTGGTGTGATAAATAAAAGAACACCTGGCATGGAGCGGATTGTGTGGCTTTTTGCCAGACGACAAACAGAAACGCAATTCCCAGAGTAGTGCTCTGTGGAGAATTCAGGTGGCTTATGAAGTGACTACATCATTAGCCTCAGTCAGACGGTGTTTGTGGTCCTATTTTGATTCAGGCTTCAGCTATCGCACCACCCGGCCTCAGTGAAACATTAGCTGATATAGCAGCGTCATGATCGTTTCGCAAACAATGGGCCCGTCAAATGCAAGGCGGGCGCAGAAAGAGCTTTTCTTATTGAAATGCAACGTCATTTCATGGAGAACTGGCATAAATCTTCCTTCATACATCAATCTGAACTCACTCACCCACACACACTCACCAAAAACACAATTAAATAAGTCCTTCAGTTATTCCCAGTCAGGGTGACTTTGTGTTATACAATTGAACGCTTGATTCTGATTGGTTGAGAGACGTTTCATGGTTCCAGTCTTGTTACTTCCAAGGTTTGGGGTTTTAGAGGGTTTTGGGGATCCACAGAAAATTTGAGACGAAAGAAAAAAAAATTAAAAATTAAAAAATGAAGGCCAGACCCAAATAATTGTATTATTTGTAACAATATTTATTTAAACAATATTATAACGAAGCATTTTGTTACTATATAAACAATAATAATAATGCTTTTTTTATATAATTAATAAAATTATAATATCTGTTAATCAAAATAATAATACATTAATCAAATTATTTCATTATTATAACAACAGTCGAATAATATCACACTATTTCAAAATAATGATATTATAATATTTTATTATGATAAACTGTGTAATGATAATAATAATAATGCCTTATTTTAAATAGTAACTTTATAATAAATAATCCAAATAATAATACATTTATCAAATTATTTGATTATTATAATAGAGAGATTAATAACAATTATATATTATTTTAAAATAACGGTATTATGATAAACAGTGTTATAGCTACTACTATAATTAATCATCATCATCATCATTATAATAAGTTATTTAAATGACTTTACATTATCCTGCTAATTAAATAGCTACTTACAAAATAAACAAATTCATGGGCATGAAATATTGATTGGAGCTGAGAAGAAAAAGAGCGCAGCTATGGAGGAAATTGGTTGCCGGGGACAACAGCCAATTTAGCGCTCATTATGCAAAAATATTTGACCACAGAATGGCACAAATGATTCATCGGAATCAAGTATTGAAAATATAAATAAGATTTAACAATAGGCAGCTTGTACGGGGGCATTTTGCGTTGATTATATCCTTTGGCCTTTCTAGAGTTTATTAATACTTATCCATATTAATACTTGCTACATCTTAATAGCCCCAAATATATAAAAGATTTACATGAACTATAAGTCAATGGCTGCAGGTTATGCGATTCATTGAAAGGAAAATCAGCAGCTTGCCCCCCTACAGTGAGTAAATGGCTGTGGGTTTAATGGGACAATTTATTGCAAACACACACACACACACACACCGGCCTTACAAAACACATCACACCCCCTGAACTCTGAATGTGAAGTTATGTCATGTGTGGAGGAAGACTGTCTGTCTGTACAAAGTAGGTGTGTGTGCATATGCATTAGCTGATTCTGATTGTGTGTGTTTGTGTCTGTTATGAGTTTGTATAAACACACTTTTCTGATATCTTGTATGCTTTCCGGGGGTGTTTGGCTAGTGTTAGCGTGAGCAGCTGTTATCGGGATAATGAGTGTGTCCCTCCTCTCTGTCATAATTAACACTGTTTAATTAAAGCTAGGCTGCTCCTGTAGCTAGTTAGGGTGCCACTTGTTAAGTGGGAGGGTGAGAACACACTAGGCTAAGAGACCAAATTAGTTATGTGGACGAGTGCTGGATACCCTACAACACTTTCCAAAGATATATACCTTCATTATATTCGTCTTGTCTTCCGTTATAAAAAAAATAATTGAATTTATTACATAATCTTTAGAATTGTGTCGGCTGTTTCTGGTATCCCCATTATATATATATATATATATATATATATATATATATATATATTAGGGGTGTAACGGTTCACAAAATTCACGGTTCGGTTCGATACGATACACTGATGTCACGGTTCGGTTCGGTTCGGTTCGATACGTTTTAGATACAGCAAAATGTAAAAACATCTCAACTTTTCAGAATGCCGCAAGCGCACCGCGGGTCATGTGACAAGAACCAACCAATCAGCTTCATCCTTTCCCGTAACAAGGTTAAGAGCTCAGCCAAGATGAAGGAACAGCTGATCATAGTTGTATATGGATTGCAATTTTGAAATAAATTCAGTAGCAGAGCTAATGCAAGCGATTTTTAGAGCTGCAAATCCATTTATCCTTCGCTGAAATTTCCGCGTCTCATGGAGAGAGCACGTCATTGTTGCTTAGCAAAGACAGACGCCTCATAAGCGCTTCTGCCCGAGCGCTTTGGAAAGGAGGAGAAAGACGTGCTTAGCGTTTTCCATGCGTTTTTAGGAGCGATATGTGAACGGCCCCTAAGGCGCTCGCTCACTCAGCACGCACTGAAGGCTCGTTGCAAAATGTCGAATGCATTTAACAGACCAGAAATATAAGATCCTAAAATAACCAACAGGTCTGGTGTTTGGGTTGGATTCCCTGTAAGCTATAGTGTCTAAATGCTGCAGGGATAGTTTGCTGCGTGCATGTTTCTCCTTTTTTTCGTCTTTTCCCAGATAGTACTGACGCATATATCCCAGATATTCCCGCTGGGTTTTTTTTTTTTTTTTTGTATTCCCGCTGGTGTACCCTGTCATGTTGCAGATGCGACATACCGTTGTTTTTTTATCCACCACTCTCTTGCCATCACCATTATAGCTTAAAGGGAATCCAAAGTGCACCCAAACACCAGACCTGTTGGTTATTGGAGGATCTTCTCATTTCTAGTCTGTTAAACGCATTGGCTATTTTGCAACGAGCCTTCAGCGCGTACTGAGTGAGCGAGCGCCTGCTGAGTAGCCTAACATAAACATATAAGATGGTGTTTTTTTCTTCTTCGGGAGTGTCAGGGGCGTTGCCTGTTACGTTGTTTGGGTTATTGGGCTACCTTGTTGAACGCATATCATTATATTTCTATCTCTCTCTTTTTTTTTTTTTTTTTCCAAATATAATTAATTACTCCAACGAACCGTTCGGTATACATAATGCGTACCGCGTACCGAACCGAAAGCGTCGTACCGAACGGTTCAATACGAATACGCGTATCGTTACACCCCTAATATATATATATATATATATATATATATATATATATATATATATATATATATATATATATATATATAAACAATAAATGTAGTTTGTCCCTTTAATTAATGTCTTTTTGGCCAGTGGCTAATACTAAGGAGGTTGATAACATTAAGAATTTTCATTCATTAGCATGCTCATTCATATTATTAAATAATTTTGCTAATAATATAATATAATATAATATAATATAATGTAATATAATATAATGTAATATAATATAATATAATATAATATAATATAATATAATATAATATAATATAATATAATATAATATAATATAATCTTTACATTGTTAACTTAAGATCTGCACAATATCTTACCACATTAGGTGTGGAGTGTTATCTTTTCTATCTTCCGGCTATCCCAGAATTCACTGGCTTCGAGGAGTACAATGCATGTTTGTGCCTTGTCTTTTTTAGCAAGGCGCAAAATGACCTTCAGAATCGCAGTGCACCCTCAGGATTGGTGAGTTTGAGTGGTCTGACACAAATGATGTGGATTCTGGTTGGTTCTTGGTTTCTAGAGAACACTGAGAACATTATTGTTGTTTTTTGCTTGAACTGTGATGGAACATTCCTGACATTGTAAATACATGTGCTACAAATATTCAGATTAGAGGTCAGCAAAATTAATTACTCAACAACTAAGCCTGTTTGAAGCCTGCTTCCACCACAGAATAAAAACGAATACACATATAGTGCAACTGCACTCATGGTGACCAGAGTTCGATTCCCAATAAAGGCATAAAAGCCCATAAATATAACCTAAGTTTGACTTTTTGTGAGTTTATATCTCACAATTTTCTTGAGTTTCTCAGAGAATTCTGAAAGGAAAAAAGTTTGAATCTGACCTTTTATTTATTTAATTTTTTTATGCCATTGTGTACACAAGTTTTCATGTTAAAGAGGTATTGCACAACTATGGGAAAACAAATCTTTTGACAAACAATCGAACCACCATGTGTGTTCCCTGTGAGGGTAATATTAATTCGACTGTTTGAATGGAACAAATGCAATGTTTATATGTTAGGTTACATTTTATTTTGATTGTCTTCAATGTTGCAACTACATGTCAACTTACTCTCATTAGAGTATTAGTAGGATTAGGTTAAGGTCATAGTCAGCTTGTCTGTTGGGGAACCATCAAAATAAAGTGTTAGCCTATATTTAGCAGACATGCCACTCTAATGATAGTTAGTTCAAATGTAGTTGCAGAGTTACCTATCAACTGCTGTCTAAAGGGTACCATCAGTATATATATATTCATATTCATAAGATGCTATAACATAGGTTATTTTTATTATGCATTCATTATAATGCCTTAAGAATAAATACCCTTATAATCTATTATAAATATGGGCTTCATGGAAATGTTACCAAAATATTTTATGCATTTAAATGAATGTTGATAATATCAATGTTGTTGTTAGTTATTATTATTATTATTAATAATAATAATAATAATAATAATAATAATAATAATAATAATAGTTTATTATTAGCATTCTCATTCATATAAAAATATAACATGACACACACACATACCTTACTGTTTGTTTCAGTGAATTTTGGGGATTTTCCACTGACTTTATAACTCATATTACTTTTACTCTGACCAAACAATATTTTCTATTGCCTAACCCATATATACCCCCCCCCCCCCCCCGCCACAATGTCAATAAATAAGACTGAGTGTTCATGCTCCCTAAAATGAAGGTTATTAGGATGTCCAAACACCTGTGAAGTCAACTGCAGATCAATACAAGATGAGTGGAAGAGACCCAATATGACTGACTTATGTTCCTTGCAACATGTCTTTTCAGACAGCCTTCTCATTGGCTGTTATCAGCAGTGCTGTTTTAAGGGTGCGGATGAGAGCGACAGAGAGTCTGGATCAGGTGAGCGAGAGACACTAGAGTTTGTGCGCTCACTATTATGAATATGCCAGGAACTTTTGTAACCTTGATACAGCGAGTGTATCTGGCTCTGGCAGAACAGCTGTATTTAAAGTAGCTGGAATGCCTCCAGCTCCCTGGGCCCGGCTGATACAGGGCCAACTTATCTGTTGTGACAACACCTTATTAAAATCAAGTGAGTTTGTCCTTTTCCTTACTTCATCACAGCCTCTATTTCAACCCTGCTGGCACCCGGGAGACGGACTCATTCCACCAAGTCGAGCATAAATCCAGGAAAGCACCGTGGGCAAGGTCTTCAGCGGAGGCCTATTCTTCAGCACTTACATATGAGGTCAGCAGATCGTCTGTAGCATTACTCTGAGCTTTTCCTGTGGTGCGCTGAGAAACCTGCAGTGGAAAGAGGGAAACTATGAGTAACAGGTGGACCAATTTTCAAAACCTGCAAACTAGGCTTTAAAGGGACAGTTTACCTCAAAATTTTAATTTTGTCTTCGTTTTCTCACCCTTATGTTGATCCACACCTGTATTACTTTCTTTCGTCTGTGGAACTCAAAAAGAAGATCGGAAAATATTCTTTAGGGTCTTCATGAAATATCTGGAAAATGCCTTTGGTTATAATTTCTCAATGTTTGTGTAAAACAACAACTTTTCTACAATGTCAAAAACAGCTCTGTTCAAAGCAAGCCGTTTCGGTGATAATGAGCTAATGAGATAATGCCACTCTCTTCGTTTTTTGTGTATTCAGCGGCACATTATCATCAAAAACATAATAAATTTTACCCAACAGCTAGGTTTTAAAATAAATGAATGTGTGATGAATCTGTATTATACTAGATAACAGATATATAATCATATATAATGCTTGCCTGTTGTGTGCAATTTAGAAAATAAAGATTCTTTAAAGGTTTTTTTACATGTAGAATTTATTCACGACTTTTTGCTTTTGAAATCTGAAAACCATCATCACCTTATTACCGATTTTCTGGAGCCCATCCATCCAATTACACAGACTATCAATATTCTCTCAACAGCTTAGTTTAGATTAGTTAAGTTTAGATATGTGCATGTATTATTTGATTAACTCTTTGTTCGTGGTATAGAACAACGTGATTTCCCACCCCAAAAAATCTCCTGTTGTGTTCCACAGAATAAAAAAAAGTCACAAGGGTTTGAAACAATCTGAGGTTGAGTAAAGGATAACAAAAATGGCATTTTTCGTTACGCCTCCTCTTTAATATCCTCCTAATGGAATTGAGCAAGAAAACAATTGTGTGAAAACAGCATGAACAACCAGAGGACAAGCTTGAGAGGACACACAAAAGCATGTTTTTTTTTTTGTTGTTGTTGCTGTTGTTATTTTTCTGATGATTCTGCAGCTTCGTCCTGCGCGGTTTAATTACTTCATTAATTATCCTACATACCCAAAATTGGGAACGTTTAACAAGAAGCCATTAGTTAATCTTTTCCTACAATGTGTAGGTGCAAGGTCAATGGCAAAAGCCGTTTAGAAGGAAATACCAGTTTGGCTGTGAAAGACAGTGCTCAATGGAGTCTCACAGGGTGATAAGTCATTTCTAACAGCTGCGCAATTCAACAGCTTCACAGTGTTCTTGAGTTTGGCATAAACCAAGTACTCGAGGGAAATACAGTTTTTCAAACATAGTTAAAAATTCAGGCTTTGGGAATAACCTTATAAAATATTTTAACAGTTGCTGCGTTTAAGGACTGTGTCGGGGGTACAGTATTTGCTCTTTTACTATTTTATAACCTACTCAGACTACAAAAGGCTGTGTGTACTGATACAATACAGGGACTGTGATGCTGTACTGACCCAGAGTCAGCGCTTGTCAAGGCCGTGAGATATGAACACAGAAGACAGATTGCCAAGGTGAGACAATTTCAGTCCCTTTAACGATGATTGACACTTTTTTATTTCATTATTTTGATATTTCAGGTTTTTGTTTGTCCCGAACAATCTGATCTTAAAATAATAGAATAATAAAAAAAGAAAACGGTCAACCTTTACTCCCCTCATGTCATTCAAAACTTTATTTCTTCTTCTGATCACAAAAGAAGATATTCTGAAGACTGTAGGGTAGGGTTTCATTTCCCCGTTGACTTCCATTCAATGAACAAAAATACACTGGAGGGAAAAGAAACAACAAAAACATACATTTTCAGAATGGTTGATAACCAGAAACTTTCAATTTCAATTATGTCCATTGTATTTTATTTTTTCTCTACAATAGAACTGAAACTCTAATAACTACCTACAGTACATTCTTCAGAATATCTTATTTTGTGTTCAGGTTTGGAACGACATGAACTATCACTTCAAAAAGTATTTCAGCTGAAATGTCCCAGCTGATATATCGCACGATAATTAAACACATTAATTTAGTACAATTAATAATTATAATAATAATAATAATATTAAAAACATAAAAAATTCACATGTATTTGTTTGGGGGAATAACCAAATACTTTCTTTTTTAAAGCATATACGAAAATATATATAATTATAACGATATCTAAGTATAAATAAACATTTACTAACTTTAGATAGAACTAAACATGAACAATACTGACTAAATTAATGAAACAATACTGTTTACATTTAGATGTTTTTTTCATTTGTACAATTTAAGGTGATTTAATTATTTTGATATTTATATTTTTTATTTAAGTTTTTTAAGTTTTTAAGTTTTTTGAAAGAGAGAGTTATCTTTTAACTTAATTATTTTACAAAAAATAAAACTGAATTACTATTCAATAATGTTTGGAAATGCTGACTTTTGAGGCGTCCTATTTGATTTTGTGTATCCAGTTTCTTTCCCCGGAAATGCTCAAGATTTCAACTGCAGGCTGTTGCTTGTTTACACTTCTATAATAGACGCAACAACCTTACTGTGCATGGCTGAATTTAAATCTAAAATTTCCAACCATCCGCGGGTAACAGAAATCCAACTGTCAGGTAAAATGGCACAAAACTTCCCTGCCGACACATTGGCGGCGTCCTCAGTTACCTCATTCCCCCCTGGCAATGGAATGGTTTCATAGATAAATGAACATATAAGCATACGGATGAAAGTTGAGGAAGTTAAAGATCATCAATCCCAGGAGGCGAGCTGCATTATTCATGAAAGTACAAAGACAAATACCTACTGCTTTAGGCAGTAAACAAAACAATAAACAAATAAATAAACACAATGCGGATGAGTGAAATCATCCTCATGGCGGTGGTTGGCATCATCTGTTTGTTCTGATAAAGCAGCGTTTAGACATGAGACGCTGGTGGAAAAATGTCTTTTTTTTTTTATGAAAGAATCTCTGCTGAATGAAGCTCTGTGAACTTCTCCAGACCTCAGACCTTTAACGGTGAAAAACTTTTATCTGTTTTGCCAATGTACGTGGGGTTTCATTTGATAACCGAAGCTTAAGATGCTCAAAGCGTCTGAAATGACCACTTTTATAAAGCGCTCCTGACATCCATTGCCGAGCCTATGGAGAAAATACGACGTCCCATAGGGCTCTGCGGTGCAGGAAGGGTCCCTCACATTTCACTTCTCCACAAATGTCATGTTGGCCGATTTAAAGACCACAAGCACCCTCTGGTTTCCCTATAGCATACAGCAAAGCTGGTGGGTATATATCCTACAGGTTGACATTCCCCACCAGCTCCCAGCAGGATCCACCAACAACAACATGTGTCGCACCGTTGGGCTTAAACACAGCATCTCCCAGAAGCAACAAATGAAATGATGAGAACAACACCTACGACAGATAATGATTCCCGCTGGCGACAGGCATCCTCCTTAAGGTAGTTCACCTGAAAACGAACATTTACTAAACATTTATTCACCCTCAGGCCATCCAAGATGTAGATGAGTGAGTTTTTTTTGTTCATCAGACACAGATTTGGAGAAATTTAGCATTGCATCACTTGCTCACCAAGTGCTCTACAGTGAATGGGTGCCGTCAGAATGAGAGTCTAAACAACTGAGAAAAACATCACAGTAATCCACAAAACTCCAGTCCATCAATTAACATCGTGTGATGAGAAATGCTTCAAGTTTGTAATAAATATATCCATCAAGGCATTTGAACGTGTTGCTTCTTCTTCCTAAAGCAAGAGTCCATAATGAATAATAACCTTTTCTCCAGTGGAAAAGTCCATTCCCTGTTGTCCTCTCACATCAAAATCTGTTTTAAATGGTACTTGATCTGTGCATATTTCTCTCCTGTTTCAGACAAGACAACTTTTCCACTGGAGAAAGCAATATAATGGATAGAGGACTCTTATTTTAGCCAGAAGCAATGGTTTTCAGTTAAAAACATATTAAATATTGGCATGTTTCTTATTAACATGAAGCTTTTTGCTTCACAAGACAGACTTGAGTAATGTGGATCGCTTGTGAATTATTGTGATGTTGAGTTGTCAGTGTTGAGTACCACTGTAAAGTTAACAAAATGTAAAAATTTTACAGTTAATTTAACAAAGTAACTACCGGTAGTTACATTACTTCAATAAAGTAATAAAAATAATTACACAAATTATTACATTTTAAATAGGGTCACTTGTAATCAGTAACAATTACATTTCCAAAGTAACCTTCCCAACACTGTTCACTGCAGAGGATCATTAGTGAGCAAGGGATTTATCTTGGATGGCCTGAGTTTACATTTTTTAGCAAATTTTCATTTTTGAGGGAAGTGTTATTTTATATTTTATACACCATAAAACGTTCTTATCAATAATTATTTTTTAAGATGCAAAAATTGTCAAGAGTTTGTCCTTGATTTGATTTGCCATATGAGAAAAACAAAACAGGTTTCCAAACTTTTAAACTGAAGATGTCTGCAGATCGTCCGGAAGGTTTGTGTTAATTTCTCCTCTGCCCCACCCTGACTCAAAAAATCCAATCAAAGGGTATAGTGAGTCAGCCGAACTCATCTCACCTTGCTGTTTTGTCATAGAGCCCAAGGGATGAAGCGATTCCAATTTAGATTAGTTTTGACCCCTGAGTCGCACATTATTCAGCTTATCTCCATATAATCACATTTCATGCATTGTTAGGAGAACACAGATGTTCATTTTTATCAGCTCTGGTCAAAGTTACAGTCGATCAGTTCCGACCGATACAATGTTTATTCTGAGAATATTGATATTTAAAAATTATGTTAGTGGTTTAGTTTTTATTAGGGTTTTTAAGAAACACCTGGGGACGTGATGAGTGAGTTTAACTCTTGAGTGCATTTCTCTGAGTGCATCTCGCTGTTTCGTGTGAATCCGATGTAACCTAACCAATACCAGATGACAGATTAGTTAATGTTGTGATGCATGGTATGATCATTGTAATTGTATCTCTAATAACACTTAAAAAAACAACGATTAAAATAAAAATAACATTCAAAATAATAATCAACATTGCAATTACATAATAATTTAAAAATTAACAATCTGTATAGTTATAATATAATTGAAATATTACAAAATTAACAATAATGGTTTTATGACAATAAAAACAGCTGTTGCGAATACTAATACAAATGCTAATTTTTGTTATTAAATAAAAATACAAATACAATCATAACAATAAATATATAATAATATTATTGTTGTTTATAATATTCATATGTAATATAATTCAATTATTATTAAATGCTCAATCAATCAATATATCAATCAAACAATCAATCAATAATTAAATATACATTTATAAAACAACAACATATTGATTGTTGTAACAATTATATAAAACTTGTTCATAATAGTAAAACAATAAATATGTAACAACAACAACATAATTATTATTATTATTATTATCTATTATTATTATTAGTAGTAGTAGTAGTAGTAGTAGTATTGAGTCATGCAAATTAGTTTAATATGAAACATTGGTAACAACACAATGTGACAATTAATTAAATAATACAATAACTAGTAATGCAAATATATTATAATAATAATATTGTGGTTTATAATATTCATATATGTAATATAATTAAATTATTATTAAATCCTCAAGTTGTTAAACAAACAAACAAATAAATACAAATTAAATATACATTTATAAAATAACAACATTGATTAATATTACAATTAGATGACATTTGCAAGTATAATGTTTATTCTTGTAATTTAATTGTTATAAAACAAACAATAAATGTTTAACATCATAATCAGCAACAACAAATGATTGTTATTATTAATACATCTTACAAAAATATTTAAATGAATAATTAACAACCCAATTAAATAATTAATACAATAATAATACGTTTTGCAAATATATACTAATATTATAGTTATTGATAATATAATATATATTAAAATTTAACATTATCCAGTTATTCTTATTATCATAATGAAATCTCTATGATGTTATTTCTTTAATGTAAGAACATTTTATTGACCGTCAGGCAAAATCGCAAATCACTTAAAAAGACAATACCACACAATTTCTCCACAATTTTCACGTTCGAGGTGTTATTCATGTGTTTAGCACAAATGACGCCAGCCGAGCTATAGCTGTGAGCTGTAGAAATAGTGATGCTTGACTTAGTAACCACCAAATGCTTTTCTTGAGGCTATAACACCAATGAACAGCACACACACCATTAACACGCTGTTGAAGCTCTTAAAGGAAAAGACTCTTCCGCAGGTAGCAGGTGTCCTCGTGTGATAGCGCTTCAGGGACACAAACACATATAAACTAGGATTTTAGGAAATCTCCAGGCTTGTTAGATTGAATGGTCAGGTCAGTATTTCATTCTCGCTCTTTCAAAACAAACCTGACGCTTGTGTCATTCCATGCTCTCAGACGTGAGGTGCTGTGACAATCTACAGTACATTCCAAAATCATTTTCTCACCTTCACAAGCAGTATAGACTGTAATGTGCTTGTTAAAGAACTGCTCTCCAACTGATGTCCTCTCTCTCAAAAAAAAAGAAAAACAAAAGCAGAAGAAATGATCTACAGATGTCTACACTGGTAGAAACTATATAAACACTGAAATAAAACATGAATTTTTTAATTAAGAAAGTTTTAGGCACAGGAAATTCAATGTTCAATGTCTCTGTGAGAACTTCGTCAATTTTTCCTGTTACTAAATAAAAATAAAATTGTTTGCCATGTCATATGTTGTCACACTAGAAGTCACATGTTTGTGCTCTTAAGAGATAGGTGCACGTAACAGGTGTACTCCAGCAAAATATATTTTAATTCCAACTCCAAATTAGGAAAATAACAAGGAGCACAACTAGACATGATAGTGAACGGACGAAGACTAAGGCAGAACTGAGAGTATTTGAAGGTGAGCAAACAAAAGAACTAATGAGTAAATTAATCAAACACAGGTGAATGAAATGACAATTAGGAGATAAAGTAAAACTATGTCAAAGGGGAACAGGTGAACAGGAAGCACAATCAAAACAAGACAAAAACTAACCCTAACACTATGTCTTTCTTGACAAAAATGTATTTTAGTCAATATTTCATCATGTCACATTCATTACTTTCGTCCATTTCACTCCGACTGAAATGACATATAATTTCAGTCATTTTAGTTGACAACATGATGAAAAAATGTCAAACTGCATGAAATCGTAAAACGTTTTATCAACAAACATTTTCATCAGTAATTTGCCTTACAAGAACAACATCGCTAGACTTAGATATACACAACATATTTATTTAAAAGAGAATGTAATTATAAGGAACTAAATACTGTGATATAAATAATATCATAATATAATACAAATATTTTGTATGGAATAATACATATAGTTTATGATAATAACTCTGCTAGACTAATATTAGCTACTATAACAGAGCAATTATTGTGAAGTATACACACATCATACACATTACATATACTCATTATATACATAGGATAATGCTAGAATAAAAAAAAAAAATATATATATATATATATATATATATTATATGCAGAATATTTATGATAGAATAGAATGTAATTATTATAATTATGAAACGAATGATATAAAGTTAACAAAAATAATAATACAGATAATACATTATTTTATTTTTTAGATTTGTATATCTTTTTTTTTATATAAATTATACAATTTCATACAAACACACACATACAGTACATATTATGGGAAAGCCACCACTACACTCCATAATAATGAAATATAATAATTAAATAAATAAGTTATTTCATTTATTCTTCTGTAGTTTCCATGTTAATGTTCTTCGTCTTGATAATTATCAGCGTTCCTTTTCAGATGGCCTTGATTTCAAAGACGAAATATGAACAGGAGTATTTCACTTCAGCCGCTTAATTGATTAACGTCGGCTTTGTAGATAAAACCCACATCATTTTACTAAAATGAATCCTGATCAAATAACACACTCCACTCAATACAGTCCTTTCCATTATTGTAATTACTTTAGATGTCGCAGTAAGCCAGAAAGCGTGGCACTTGTTAATGAATGGTGTGTTTAGAAAATAGAAGCACTCTACTTTCATATTAGCACTCCATTTTCTCCCATCTCTTCTTTACACTGTCCTCAACTGAACTCGGTTAAAGGCACAAGAAAGAGGACTGGTTTGCTGGAGCGGTTATCTGTGTTCAAGCTAAATACATTAGGCAGATTAATTCTGTGCAAGGGGAAGATCTCTTACCCCAAAAACCATTTCCAAACCTCATGGCTGGAGAATCTCTTTCGTAATAGTTGATTATTGATGCACAAAGTTTTCATTACGCCCACAGACGCATTAGCGACCGGGCCGCCGGAGAGCTGTCTCTGCAATTGCCAGAATGGAAATGCGGCAGCGCCACTGCAGTCATTAGTCATTAGATCACAGCTCTTCAAGCAGCGTTAATAAGGAAGTGGAGATAATCATGGCGATGGAAGCTCTTCCAGATGCGTTAAAAGCCCGGGACATTCTCTGGCTCGCTCGATCTCTTCAATTAGTGTCCGTGACGTCACCCTAAACCGCTGGACACACTGAGGCTAATTAGAGAGCGGCGGCTGATATCGGTTATAGCAAGTGTTGCGAGATAAGACAAAGAAACAAGACGCTGTAATGCCGAAAAACAAATTAACTGTGTTCCTTGAAGAACTTTGAAATTAGTCTTGGTGTCAAAAAATTGTGGAGATTAACTGATCTTGGGCAGCATTCAGGGCCTGGCTAAAATTCAAGGGCTGGAACAAACGGTTTTTGGTTCGCAGAGTCACTGAATAGGCTCAAGATAGAGGACCTCAGGAAAGCCTTCTTATCACAGTGTCTGGACAACGTTTCTGGTTTTTGCACCCTGATGAACATCCCCATTTCCACCGACTTAAATGCCAAATAAAGACATAAATAGGCTATTTATGAAATAACTGTTTAAATATTTACTAAATAACCATTTAACCTAACCATCTGACTAAATATTTAGAAATAATACAACATATTTGTGTCTTTTTTACTGCTAGATTTAAGAATTATTTTATTAAAGTAAATTACATTTTAATCAAATTAAAGATATACAATATTTGCAATTTGATTGGTAAATAAGTTCACAAAAGGAGGTGTAGGATGTAAACAAAGACACCATTATTTCTGTCTGAATCTTTTTTCTTGTTTGTAAATATAAATGTAAAATGGAATAGTTTTTGTGAATTGATTGCTATATGCTATTGTTTACATGTATACATCATTAAATATATTGAAATAATTAAATTGAATATATTTATATGTCTTAATTAATAATTAGATTGAACATATTTAAATGTCTAAATGAAATCTATTTGTTAATTGAAATGTCTGACTTAACATTGTCAAAGTCAGCTTGGACTAAACTAAACTAAACTAAACTAAACTAAACTAAAATAAAATAAAATATTTATTTATATAACAGACCATGATTATTTTGAATTAAATAAGAAATACATATAGTTATGAATAAGTACCATTTTATATTACAATATATTATTATTATTAATAATAATAATACTAATCATAATAACAATAATAAATTAAATAAAGAATAAGTATAAAATAAAAAAATCATACTTTTACAAAGTATATAAAAATATTTAAACAAATACACTAGTGTGTGTGTGTGTGTGTGTGTGAACTGATTGCTATATGTTGTTGTTGTTATTAATAATATAATAAAATACATTTAAATGAATATATTTTATATTACATAAAATAATGACTGTAATGCATTTAATGGACAGACATTTGCATTTATAAAATAGATTTAATTCAGATGTCAAAAAAAAAATGCAGCAAATCAAAAACAGGAAGTTAAATGTCCTTCAACTGAATACGTGCTGCATCAGGCCTTTGAAGTGCAAACAGATTCATTAAATTTAATCAGAGGCATTGGCTCCTTGTTTGAGACCGGCATGTTCTAGTCAATTTCTCCAGCCCCAAACCACCATTTCTTAGGTGGAAATGTGCAGAAAGGTTCCAGATTGGGTGCCAAGACCTGTCACTGGGCATCAATGTACTAATCACCACCAAGAGAGTGAGTCTGACCTGAAGGACAGTCAATTAAACCAAGGTTTTTATCAGTAACACTCACACTTGCTGGCTTATCCAAAGTCAACCTCTGCAAATGAGGGTGATGATTCTCGTGGACGGTTTCTCACAGCCTACCAGTCAAACAGTTTCATTTGGCGCCTGGCATAACGATTAATCATCTGCTAGAGTCGCCACCCGCCTTTCTCAAAATCATTGTACATTTCCCTTACTCTGCCGTCTTAAGTATCTCTTGATTCAGTTTCATTCAGATTATTAATGAGACTGCCTTTAACTGTCATGCTCCGCTGTTCTGCTGTGAATCCCGCTGTACCTGTTCTCATGGCTTTCTTCCGGTTCGTTTTTTTTTTATTTTTTGCCTCTGCATTATGCTGCTATCACTGCTCTCCTCTCCCACACTTCTGCTGACACTCTGAGCGTCGAGTCTTAATTCATCTTCAGGGTATCCAGAAACAGCCATAAGCCAAACATGATTTTCAGCGCATAATAGCAAGGCAGATGCATATATGAATATAGCAGTACAGCTTGTTCTGGAATGATTGCAGCTCGGCAAATAGAACGGGCATGATTTCAAGGTGCTGCTGCATGAAATGTATGAAAATCATGTAAAATATACACTAAATCCTGAATCGAGTTATGTTCTTATGTATTTACACTTGAAAAAAAAAAAAAAAAGATAAAAACTATTTGCAACTTAATCAGTGGTGGCTCCAGACAATTTTGATTGGGGGGGCAATGGGGGGTCCTGGTCATTTCAAGGGGGGTCTCATGAAAACCAACAAAAAATACAGTGGACATGGCTAATAACTGCATATTACTGCTACTAAACAACAAAAACAACACAGCATATCAACTACTTTGTTTTTAATTAATCAATTGCTGTTTGCAAACAATATGCTAAAACTTTAAAGGGTTGGCGCTTTAAATGGTTCGCGTCACCAACATGCATTAATCCACAAATGACTTAAGCGGTTAACTTTTTTAGCGTGGCTGACACTCCCTCTGAACAGGGCCGTGCAGAGACCTTTGGAGGGGCAGGTGCTCAAACTATAAAAGGGGCACATGGAACAAAGCTTTAAATGGCGCTGCTCAATATATCAATACAGCAATATATTTTACAAATGCTTTGATGCAGTTTTGAAAAAGAAACAATAGAGAAGACGATTTTAAGTTTAAAATAATAATAGCTCTGGAATTAGAAACTGAAATGTCTTAAATTGTCCCTACCTGATGGCTTTTTCTTCTCTATTCTACAAAATGATTAAGAACAGCTGTTATAGTAAAAACTATAGAAAACACTTGTGCCTCTACATTTTCCTCTTTCTCACCAGCCTCTGTCTCCTGGCTTGCCTTTCCCTGCTCTCTTTTTTTTTGTCACTTGTGCCTATACATTTCCCTCTTTTTCTTCCTCTATCTCCATCTCCTCATTTGATCTATTACTTTCCACTCTCTGTCCATCTAGGAACAAGGCTCAGTTTACTATTTCAGAATTAATCTATTATTTTAACCATCACTACTACTCTTGCACCTAATTAATAAGTCCACCTTAGGTATAGATTCAAAACATAAAAAAAATGATACACTGGAATATAGTGATTCATATTTTTATTACTGTTGTAGTTGTTGTCTAAAATTGAACACCTTTGCAATGTAAACAAATGACAGGCTACATTTGTTATTCATATCCTACACAGTGCACTTTGATGTCAGATATATTATGCCTTTTTTTATTGATATTTTTACATTTATTTCCAGTGAGATATTATTGAGTTTACAGGCTAAAGTGGTCTTGCTGTGGTAAACACTGTTGCTATTGTAGAAAAAAAAAAATATTTGCGTCACATTTAAAATATAATTATATTTTAATTCATTTCTGAATTGTTTTTATTTTTATAATGATAATTCAGAGAATGAGAAAATCTGAATAAGCCTTACCAGTGTTGTGATAATTATTTTTTAGACACTCTATGTGTTAAAAAATAAATAAGTACTGTAATATAATAATAGTTTAGTCAAATAACATAAAAAAGACCAGACCCTTCGATGCCTGTGAAACTTTTCTCCCTCAAACAGCACGCTAGTGTTACTTCTACACTACAGGCTACACACAGCAACATATCTGCATGTTCTCACATCACATCGTTCTTGTACAATGATAATAAGTAAATAAACATCAAAATCACTTCGCTGAGAATGAAACACCACTTACCAGCTGCCACAGTGTTGAAAATGTCCTTTAGCAATTAAAAAATACTCGTGAGGAATCGTCCCGGTCAGATGAGGTCATGAGATCATCATGTTGGTCATTTTATTTATGGCTAAATTATTATTTATAAATTGTACTATTATGATTGGGCGTGGGCAGGCATTCATAAAAGGGAATGTTATCGCAAAAAAAAAAAAAAAAAAAATTCGAGGAAATTTTGCTTTGACAAAAGGGCACTTAAGGGGCAAAGGAGCAGGTGCTCACGTGAACCGGTTCTTTCGGACAATTCGATCAAATAAAACCAGTTGAAAAAAAACTGCGCTCGATGTAATGTCATTCGCGATGACTGCCCTTCATTCAAGTCTTCGGTTTACCAGCGCTCATAACACTAGCACAGAATCAGTTCAGAATAAATCATCAAAAGAATCAGTTCGGTTCAGACGAGCTGTGAGTCAGTCTGCTTCACGCTGAATCACACATGCGCAGTGCGACACGCATTTGTTCCGCCTGTCACATCAGATCGAGTTATTGTGATACATCGTGCTGCATTGTAGCCCTTAAGGCGCCTCGACTGATCAAATGCGCAGTTGTTTGGTGTGATTTTACGATTCCAAATTTAGGGGGGCCAGAGGGGGGGGGGCAAGCTTGGTCGCCAGTGCCCCCGTGTCACCAAGCTTGCCCCCCCCCCCCCAGAACCGCCAGTGAACTTAATTTTTTTACTCATCCTTATGTAGTTCCAAATCTGATTTTTTTTTTTTTTTCTCTGGAAGACAACAATATACATATTTAATTTGTAATGTGTTGGTCACTTTTTCCATTCAAGTACTAAAGAAAGAAAGAAAGAATGAAAATAATAATATATACACTATTTATTTCAAGTCTTCTGAAGCCATTCAACAGTTTTGAGTAAATTTAAGTTTGTTGAAAATCACTGAATCAATGGGTGATTCATGAATCAGTCTGATTCTCAAGAATCTGAACAATCTGATTCAGACATGAATCTTACAGTCTGGTTCTATGCCCTTGGGGCTGTGGATTTATTAATAAGAAATGACTCGAACAGTTCATTCATAACCTAAAGCCATTATATGACTTCAATAAAATGTACAACCCATATAAACCATTTTTATGATAATTTTATATTACGTTTTATCATTTATTTTCAATATAAGGCATTCAATATAAGGCAAAGACTAGCCAGGATATTTAGCAAAAATAAATCACTTATAACATGATACACGTACAATGCTGTATAAATTTGGGGTTGGTAAGTTATTTTATTTTAATTATTTAATTATTATTATTTTTTTATGTTTTTGAGGCTATAGGTGATCAAAAAAAAAAAAAAAAAGTAATATTTTGGAATAGTATTACAATTTAAAATAACATTTAATTTGAATATAGTAGTTTTTCTATATTATATATTTAATATAGTAGTCCAGTCTTTCTTTGTTTCCTTCCTTCAGGATTTTTTGACGAAAAGTAGTGCACATTGACGAGCAAAGATTTAAGAGTCTATCTACAAAACTGGAACATTCAGATCCAAAAACGAGACGAGGAGGGATTGGCAGAGCGATAACATCTGCTCCTGCAGGGCTTTTTGGCAGCCATTAGGCGTTTAGTGACACGGTACCTGGAAAATCTCTCTTCTCAGATATACTCTTCATCGCTGTCCAAACAAGTATGGCAGGAGGACCTACACCTGCTTTCCCTCACCCAGCAAAGGAAGGGAAAAAAGGACTAAGGAGTAGAGTGTGCACAAGAGTGCTTGATTTACTGTATGTCAGGCGTGTCGACCCTCTCCATGCATCAAACGGCCTGAGCCATGGAGGGGGTATCAGGATGTGGCATCCGCAATGTCTTCCCATTTCCCACAAATCTACAGCACCGGCTATATGATCTATCCTTCCTATCCCTCCAAGGGGAATGGCTCCGGGTGAAATATGGCTTTGTGTCTGTGCTGGGGAGGTGAGGCTTATTATACTGTGGAATATAGATAATGCAGCAGTGCATTAGGGATGAGGAAAAATCAAAACAGCACATAAACACACAGAGCAATGCAGAATCAGAGTATGCCCCATTAGGTAGAGAAAAAAAAGCATACAATATTTCATGGCATTGATGCTTGTATTGTTAAAGGTCAATAACGTATTATTTGTGTCCATGAGAAAGGCAAGGAAAAGTCCTGTTTAACACATGGCAGGTTTTTATGTTGGTTTATTCTGGTTTTTAATAATTTATATGATTTTCAAGAAAGGTTTCAATTTCATGATTCTAAAAATGTGATGCAACCATTACGTAAAAAGTAATTACATATTTATTCCTTTTAACTTGTCAATAATATATAATCTCAATTGTTATTAAATTGTTATTATATATATATATATATAAAATTTAACTTTTATAATTATTATTGTTTATTTGTTCAAATCAAATGTTTACAACCCCCACCAAATATATATATATATATAAGAAAATTATTGCAACAATATTAATTTGATTTGGTGGAATAAACAATAATTATTAATAAGCATGTAAATCATTTTGTGAAAATATTATAGTTTTTTTGTTTGTTTATTCTTTGGATGCAACACATTTCTTTGATTTGGAACAATCAATAATTGAAAAAAAAAAGAATTCTTAAAAAAACTAAATCTTAATAAGCAGTAAATACATTTTGTAGATTATTTTCCCTTAATAACAACAAAAAACATTGTTTTAATAAAAGACAGTTGATCCATTCCCTCTACCATGATAGCAGACTGAACCAAGTGTAATTACCATAGCAGCAACCCCTGCATACTCACAAGACAATCCAGCAGCAAATTTGGGTCTGTTTAATAAAAGTTTATGCTGTATCTCTGGAGGCAGCATGAGAACAAACAAGCATATT
>NC_068405.1:5871976-5910027 GCF_023724105.1 Carassius gibelio | reverse complement strand
TTTTATGGCGACCCAAGCGACAGAGTGACTCACCCTCAATCTATCTGATTTCATCACTCACCAGACATCACACAACAATCTGTGGGAATTCCCAGCATGCAGTGCAAACAGGCGAATACAATTTAAGGTAATGGAAGTCTTTGGGGAAATAAGCTCAGAAACAGGAGAGGTAAGCAGAGGGGGCGGTATTAATGGGAATGTCATAAAGATGACTGTAAAAGAGGCTTGATATGATAAAGTCAGTATGTCATCGAAACACAATTCAAATGCAAATACTGCCTGTTTGAAAACAGTTTGCTGAGTGAAATTCAGAAAATGTTTCCTTTAGGTTTGCAACAATAACTAAACATTATTATTTTTGTTATTATAATTTTTCTTTCTGAAATTATTATAATAAAACATTTTGACAGGTCTGTATATGATGGAACAGTCAACAAAGAGAACTTTAATGATGATGTTTCAGTGTAGTGGGTGAAAACTACTTTTGTAGTTCATCATACAGTAAGTATGGGAGCTTTTTCCACCTCATGATTAAAAAGGGGGTGGGGGTGACTGTGAGATTTAAAGCCAGAATTTATTGTGTTTAACTGTGTGTGTTTATTGAATTAACTGTGTTTGTGTGTGTGTGTGTGTGTGTGTGTGCACGCGCGCTCTTTTTTTTGTGACAAATCAGGACACAACTCTGTATAATGACATGGGTATGACACAGGTATTACAAGGTGAGGATGACTTATGAGGACATTTTTAAAAACGCTTATAAATCATACAAAATGAGTTTTTTGAGAAAGTAAAAATGCACAAAGTTTCTTGTGAGGGTTAGGGTTAGGTGTAGGGTTGGTGTAGGGCCATAGAATATACAGTTTGTACAGTATAAAAACCATTATGCCTATGGGATAAACCCACTTTTCACAAAAAACAAACATGTGTGTGTGTGTGTGTGTGTGTGTGTGTGTAGCCAGAGAGAGAGAAAAAAAGTGAGGTGTAAACTCGGATAGTTCCTGTCCTTGATTCTGATTGGTTGAGCCGTGTTCAAAGCAGTTGTAAATTACACTACAAACATACACCTTTGCTTTCAGTGTGTTGCCCGGCAACCACTTTGTTGGAACCACAACTCTTTCTGAGGCCCAGCCACTGATCTATAATATAGAACTGGATTGCTCATGACGTCATTAAAGTGAAGCCGCCGTGCCGCCATATTGGTAATCCCTAGTGTGCGAAAAAGTTCCATTGAATTAATAGGAATTTGTATGATTTTAATGAGAAAACATCACCTAACAAGTCAGTTTTTATAAATATGAAGTATCACTGTACATTATTACAATGCGAACACCTTAGGCATGTAAACGGTTATTTTTTAAATGTCGGGAATTTCCCCTACTTATTAAAAAGCTACATTCATTACAGTAGTGAGCATCTGTCATGATTCTGCCCTCGTGTCATTGATTTTTTCCTAGTCTTGAGGCAGGATCATGACAGGCCCGTGTTTTGTGTACATTGTCTTTGGGCCATGTGCTTGTGTTGTCTCGTTCCCTTGCCCCGCCCCCTTGTTATCCTAGTTTTGTCCTAATTGCCTTACCTTTGCCACCTGTTGTGTCTTGATTAGTCTTCTTATTTATATCCCCAGTGTGCTCTGTCTTGTGCGGTTCATTGTGTTTCTATATTGTGATTGTTTCCTGGTGAGATATTGTATCATTGTTACCCCTTGAAGAAGTCATTGTGTTACCCGTGAGTTCCTGTGTCAAGAGTCTTTTGTTTATCGTGTCTACCTAGTCTTGTTAGATTACCTGTCTTTGCCCTAGTCGTTGTTTCCCCCTCGTGGGTTTTGTTTTCCCCTTTTTCCCTTAATAAACCCTGTGTTTTGTGCATTCCTGTCTGCGCTTGAGTTCCTCCTTACCTACACATGACAGAATGAACCGCTGAACTAGGAACTCAGCAGACAGGTGGCCCTCCGAGCTTCAGCAACAGTTGGAGTTCCGGAGGCAATGCTGGATATCATCCCCCACCGACAAGAAGAGGGTCACCCTCCCATACTACGGAACTATGCCCGGCTATGGGAGAGTTTCTCCCAGGGAGAGCCGCAGGTTTCCCCCTCAAGGTCCCCACCTTCTGCCCAGCTGCCAGTGATCCCAGAGGGTCGTGTCCTGGCCGTTGCAACTCTGGGGGATCAGGCAAATCCCTCCCCGAATCCTGAGGCACCTCCCACGTCCGTCAGTCAGCCAGCAGCAGTTGATCCGGAACGTTGATCCGGAACCAGCGACTGTGAGAACTGTGTCCAAGTCAACAGTCGTGAGTGCTGAGGAGAGAGCCGCGGCCGACTCTGCTGCAGAAGCAGTGTTGCAGTCTGTCTCAGCTCGTAAAGAGATGCATGTTATTATTGCTGCCAGGAACTTGTCAGATTATTTGTCATGTCTTGTTCAGATCCTTGAAGTCCCTGCCAGTCCTGTCTTGTCCCCAGACCCTGTTCCCAGAGATCCCGAGCCTGCCGCAGTGAGCGCTGATCCCGAGTCAGCCGCAGTGAGCACGGTTCCAGAGCCAGTTTCTGTCTCCACAGATGTTGTCATGTGTCCAGTAGTTGAGAACTTGTTGTCCAGTGTCCAGTAGATGTTGTCCAGTGGATGTTGTCAAGTGTCCAATAGATGTTGTCAGTTGTCCAGAAACCACTCCCCACCCTACACCACCCAGACCTGCCCAGATCCCTCGTCGTCAGCCTTCATCCCATCCTCCTAAGACTCCTGCCCCACCCACCCAACCTGGACTACCCCCCATGAACGTTGTTGTCCCACCTCCTCCCCTTCCTTGTTTGTTTTTTTTTGTTTTTTTTGTCACCCTAACCCTGTCATAGGGTCTTCATGTTTACCTTTATTGTTATTTGTCATGTTTTGTTGGTTTGTGTCTGTGTCCCAGTCTGTCATGTCCCGTGTTTGATGTTCCCTTGAGGAGCGTCTGGAAGCTGCTCCTTAAGGGAGGGGTTCTGTCATGATTCTGCCCTCGTGTCCTTGATTTTTTTCCTAGTCGTGAGGCAGGATCATGACAGGCCCGTGTTTTGTGTACAAGCACATGGCCTTGTCTTTGGGCCATGTGCTTGTGTTGTCTCATTCCCTTGCCCCGCCCCCTTGTTATCCTAGTTTTGTCGTGATTGCCTTACCTGTGCCACCTGTTGTGTCTTGATTAGTGTTCTTATTTATATCCCCTAGTGTGCTCTGTCTTGTGCGGTTCATTGTGTTTCTATATTGTGATTTCCTGGGGAGATTTTGTATCATTGCTACCCCTTGAAGAAGTCGTTGTGTTACCCGTGAGTGTTTGTCTTTAGTAAGAGTTCCTGTGTCAAGAGTCTTGTTTATTCGTGTCTATCTAGTCTTGTTAGATTATCTGTCCTTGCCCTAGTCGTTGTTTTCCCCCTCATGGGTTTTGTTTTCCCCTTTTTCCCTTAATAAACTCTGTGTTTTGTGCATTCCTGTCTGCGCTTGAGTTCCTCCTTACCTACACATGACAGCATCATGAACATGATAAACATCACACGGACACGACCTCAACACGTATAACAAAATACAAAGTGTTCGTTGTGAAATCTGAATTTATTCAGAGAAATAACTGACTATATACAGTACAGATTTAAGAAATAAACACAAAGCTTTATTTCCCAGATAGTAAATTAATTTTTTTTTTTTATTTCATTATAGAGAAATATTAACAACATAATTGTATAATTCATTGTAATATATTACAATCCATTTCTGATACTAATACGTTCGTTTAATAATTCCTGAATAACTTTGTTCATGAAGAAATAAGCCATTTTTGTGTTCGATCAGTTACCTGTGTCGTCAGGGCGCAGCAGACACAACCACCTACACGATTTAAATATATCGCTTATCCTGTCCCAAAAGACCGTAAACACTACAGATAACATCTGAAGTAAACATTACTTTATTACACATAACATTAAAACGAGTCCCGTTTTTGGACAGCGGTTTGAATGTAACTCAATGGTGCTCTCTGCTGGTAGGCATTAGTAAGATGGTGGATCGAACACTTCCGGTGGTTTCACTGCCTGTTGGCAGTTTAGAACGCGATAAGCTATCCAGTTATATATATATATATAGATCAGTGGGCCCAGCTTACACTAGTGCATTTTCATTTTAAAATCCATTACTTTTGCTACGTTTAAGCCTATCGTATACAGTACTCCGCCGTTTTCCACATTCAGAAACAGATAATTTTTAAAACGCTTCTGACCTGTTTTAGTTTGAAATCTCCGGGATTGCATTTCAGTATATACGGACCTAAATGGACACCTTCGTAAACGAGGGCATGGCTGCCCACTTGATCTCTGGGTATCTTTGAAGACCGTGTAACCGTATCAAGTCTCTGTTGAAGTATGTCGCTGTATTTGTTTTGGCATGACTCCCAATCAAGATTTTCAGCTGCCATGTCCGCCTTGTAATCATTAGTTACTTTGAATAACAATTCATCTGTCCACACAAAGACGTCCTTGATTTTCCTCATCATCATGTTCATCGTTGAACCTGCCAGTGACTAGCAACCGACTTCTTGTCTACACTTTTATGCTCATGCTCAGTGATGAATGGTCACGTGACATGCGTTTTTGGTTATGTAGTGTAGCTGGAGATCGTTTCTGAAACGCAGCTGTAACGCCAGTCTAAACACGGATTGTTTTAAAGCTCCCGTTTTACGCGCTTTTTTGAAGCTTTGATTGTGTTTACAATGTGCAATATAACATGTGTTCATGTTTCGCGTGTAAAAAAACACAGTATTTTTCACACAGTTCACCTATCTGTATACTGCTGTTTTCACTGTCACAAAAACAGGCTGATGACTTCCTTGTTCTATGAAGCCTCTCCTTCAGAAATATGTAACGAGTTCTGATTGGGCCAGCGGTTCCTGTGTTGTGATTCGACAGCAGCTGAGAGCAGGCTGTCCTCCTGCTAACGTGATTGGGCTAGAACGCACGTGCTGGAGATGTATTTATAGTCACAGGAGGAGCGTTTTTACTGACGAGATGCGCATGAAAACCGCATTTGTTTTTTTTTTTTGCACAGCCCTAACATCAAGTTAACAAAGCTAAACAGCGTTGCCCTTTGTGTAATAAGTTACAGAAACTGTTAAACGCACCAACTTAAATAATAAAATACACTTACCAGTTGTGGTCCATAAACAACGCCTTCTCCAGACAAAGAGGGAACTGCTCCATCTTTCAAGAATAATCTTTGTGCAAATCCAGCATTAAACTGATTGAGATTGAGAAAGTTGTCCTCAGCAAACTGTCCTCAGCAAAATGAGCTGCACATAGTTTTACATGTGCATTATAATTTTCGGGAACCGAGTTAAACATAAATTGTAACCATTTATCTCAAAGTACAGCGTTCCTGGGAAGCCCAAACAAAGATGATTGGACTCAGAGATGAAAAAAAACAGCGTTTCAACGACATGGCGACAAAAACAAACAGCTCTTCCTTCTTCTCCGTTGGAGCGCAACAGGGCCACGCCCCCTGTTTGTGAATTCATGTGGGCGGTGGTTAGTCAAAAAAACTGTTTTAGTGACATTATTACTGCAGGAACTGGAGGGCTGTAGTCCAAACGGGTCGTTTTTTTGTAGGCGAATTCTGTTAAATCAAATATCTCGCTTGGCATTGAACTTTGAGCTTTAGAATTTTACAGATATTATTTATACTCTAACAACAACAACATTACACACTAACTAAAGTTTAAAACATGGAATCACGAAGAAGGGGACCTTTAATTCTAAAATGCCATTTTAAAATGAAAATGCATTAGTGGGAATGGGGCCTGAGGAAAGGTTTGGTAAAAGAATACTGTTTTTATTTGTATGATTACACGTATTTTGCTCTGTTTTATTTTGTGAAACCTTACTACGTGAATGGAATAACCATTTTATAAAAGCAATAAGCCCCATGAAGCTGTGGTTTACAGTGAATTTATAACATCCTAGGGACAAACAACTTATTGCTTTTATAAAACGGTACGTACCATATACGTAATAAGGTTTCACAGAATAAAACAAAGCAAATGAGGTGTCTAAAGTCAGAACTTTAAGACATTAACTCACAATTTTGAAATCCCATGGCAGACACAGACAAATAAGTCTTCAACAACCCATAATGTTAATTTTTTTATATAAATGTATTACCAGGTTTTATGTATAATGCATTCACTCATTCAGTCTCTCAGTTCTTACAAATGTAATATATCTGCATTTATTCATTTAGCAGTCACTTGGATGGATGGATCTGGTCATGCTCTGATTTGTACATATTCAATATTGGGTTAATATCAGTTGGATGATATCTAAAGATGTCCTACATGCAGCCCTGATGTCCAGTACATTTTGTTATCCAATCAGTCATCTTTATTGGGAGGTATAGTCAGAAACACTAAAGTGTAAACGCTGATGTGTCTTGGCACATTTACACTTATGTCTGGCTTTTGCAGACTCATGATTTAGCTACATTCCCCTGGGAATGAAACCCACAACCTTGGCAATGCTAGTTCCTTGCTCTATTTGCATCTCTAGCAGTGATCACAAGTGGTCATTGGAGATGCATGTACTGTAAGTGTGAGGTGTAATACACTGAACTTGTTTGACTCTTGGGGATCCACCAAGTAAGAATGTGCTGTGAATCCACTGACGTTTAATTCTGCAGAGTAGCACTCAAGCTAAGGATATTACCCACACTTCATTCTCTGACAGGGTCAAATATGTGCAAGGCTGATCGCTGGCTTTAACAAGATCCTGCTTGACAGATGTGACAACAAACATCTTAAATGGATTCTAACTCAGAGATTAAATGATGTTAAGCTGTGTGAAGATACCACTCTCAGTCCTATCACGGCTAATGCCTAAAACAAAACATTATTAAGCTTGATCCTCAAGCTGGTATAAAAAAAAAAAATTCCACTGACATTTAATACAGGGTATCTTTCTGTCATAAACTGGAAGATAAAAATGTCTAGGCTGTTTCAAACCTGATAAGGCTGTTTCTTATTTTTATGGAAAGCTACATACCTGCCTCTGAGCTCTTTCGTGCTGCATTTCAGAGAATCAGCGACCTTATTTTCACTTTGATGGTGTCAGTCAGAATAAATCATATGCATTTGTTTATGTGAGTGCTAGATGCAATGTTTTGGAAAGGGCATTTTATGCTGTAATATATCAGCTAATTCTGGTTGCACTGAGTGCTGCATTTGAAAGCTTTCATTTAAAGCCTTTGTTGTTAAAGGTTTTACGCTAGTTATTATTTCTCAGGGCAAATTTATTGTTGAAAGTCCCTTTCTAAACACAAACATTAATTAACAACCTGAATGAATGAATGAATGAATGAATGCTTTATTTATTTATTTATTTTTTTTACTTTCTATTCATCAAATAATTGTTTTTAAAAGTTTTTAAAATAAAAGTTTTTTTCTTTTTTTTTTTTTTTTCCTGTACAGCACTCTGGTCAACTTTGGTTGTTGTAAAGCGCTTAACAAATAAAGTTGGTATGGTATGGTAACAAATAATCTTAAATAAAATCATCATTTTTTTATTTTAAAAATATTCTGAATTCAGCATTTTAGAATGATTTCTGGAGGATCAAGTAATACTGAGTGAATAAATTAGATTGTAAAATATATCAAAATAGAAAACACCCATTACTCATTAAGAGAATAGGGACAACCCGTTAAGACCATGTGCCCGGGTGCCAACCGTTTTCCCATCATTTAACTAGCAAAAGTGGATTCGACCTGCACTGTGCACTTTAGACCATGTGGTTAGATCGTTAAAATAGGGCCCATAGAGTTAAATTAATTTACACATCTTCTCAAAAATAATTAAGTGAAAATAATTAAGATTTAAATATTACTGTAAAAAAAAAAAATATATATATATATATATATATATATATATATATATATATATATATATATATATATATATATATATATATATATATATATATATTCTGCTTACCAAAGCTGCATTTATTTGATCAAAAATACAGTCAAATTGAATTTTTTCCAAAATTGTTACAAAACGGTACAATTTAAAAGAGTAGTTTTTGGGTGTAACGTGCAATAAACCAATCAGAGTCTCATCTCCCATCCCTTTTAAAAGCCAGTTGCGCTTGCACCATGGCGGGTTCACAGAGGTGGAAAGAGTACAAAAATATTCTACTCAAGTAAAAGTACCATTACATGAATGAAATTTTACTTAAGTACAAGTAAAATACCAGTCTAAAAATCTACTCAAGTAAAAGTAAAAAGTAGCTTGTTTAAAATTTACTCAGAGTAAAAATTACTTGTGATGGGGAGGCAAAAATGGGACCAAGGGTGTCAGACTCAGTTCCTGGAGGGCCACAGTCCTGCACAGTTAAGATATAACCCTAATTAAACAAACCTGATCCAGCTAATCTAATCATTTAGGTTTATTTGAAAACTACATGATATGTGTGCTGGAGCAGGGTTAGAACTAAACTCTGCAGGGCTATATGACCCTCCAGGAACTGAGTTTGACACCCCTGGCACAGGCCTATTAATCTCAAACTAGTTGTTTTTAATGAAAGAAATCAGTTATTTAGAATAATAAAACATTTGGGCTGTTACCAGGCAAATCAGTATCAACAAACTCATCTTTTCAATGCAGACGAAATGCAGAAGCTTCATCGGAAGTGGCATTTAGATGTATTGCACTGTTTAGTGCAGGACAAGAATGCATTTAACCTGCAGTTAAAAATGCATGACTAATGTTTTGATATACAAGACATAAAATGTTGAATACTCATTTGAAATGATAAGAAATTAATTATTAAAAAAAAAAAATCAAAAGATACTTTAATTGTGAACTTAAAATGGCCAGTATGTGTCAGCAAGTCACTGTTAATAAGTGAGTCATTGCGATTGAACCGAATCATTTAAACGGTTGATTAATTCAGGAACTAAACAGTCATGTTGCTCAGAGATGCAAAACTGTGCTTTGGTGGCTATGTTTGGAATTATTTTTTGTTGTAAAAATAGAGCAAAAACAGGCAATATGGTATCTAAAACGCAAGTCTCTTAATTAACTTGTTTACTGACCTGTTGTAAAATATGTATATACTATTTCTGCCCCTATATCTTCAATTTTGTGATCAGTTTAAATGCATTTTAACGGACTGAATCACACAGTGAAAGAACGCACTGTAAATGCGCGCGCACATTGTTAAAACAACAATGATATTATAGCAGACGATATCGCACACTCCGCATCAGTCTTTTTGGCTAATTTGTGCAAAACCTCTTGCTAAAATGTCAAAGCTTCATTTTAACCACCAATGCTTGCGAAGGGTTGATGTCGAGATTTTATAAGCTGCTAGTTTGGTCTCTCTAGGTAAGTACAGTTTACACTGCATAATAAAGCATAGATATGGCCAGGGGTTCACTTCATTTCCTTCGAGTTCAACTTCAGAATATGACTGGGTTTAGTTTTCAGTGGTGTCTGCACCACTAACGCCTGTTTTGTCCGTCTGCATCTTTCTTGTGATTTTAGCGCCAGTTTGTTCTCCTGCCCATTATTTACTGAAGAAGTTTCCAGGGACCGAATTATTATTATTATTATTTTTTTTTTACTCAGTAATTCATGTGTTTTAAAATCTAGCGAAGTACAATACTTCAAACAAAATATACTTAAGTAAAAGTAAAATTACAGATTTTAAAAATTACTTTAAAAAGTAGAAGTACACAAAAAGCTACTCAATTACAGTAACGCGAGTAAATGTAATTGGTTACTTTCCACCTCTGCGGGTTCACTATTTACATGGCGTAAAGTCATTTTTAATTTGTAAAATAATTTGTGTGCTGCTGCAATCCTGTGTGTGTAGTAAGCAAAGTGTACGCACATTGTGCACCTGCCTATAGGCGCATATTACTAACAAGCTCTTTAAATAAGAATAATTTAAACAACACAGTGCAGGAAGGAAAAATTAGAACTGCATCAGGCTGAAACTAGCAAAAACACTTGCACCGTACCTTGTGCCGCATTGCACCGGGTGTATGATAGAGCCCTTTAAGCCTTTTAATATTTATTTATTTATAATTCATACAGAATTGTGTCCATATTTTGCATTCTCAAGTTGCGAGTCTAATTTACACTCCTGATATCAGAATATCAGCTTAATGTCCAAATGTTATATACAAATGGGAAAAGAAAAGTATCCTGTTCTGTAACGGTGCAGTCGATCTCTCTGTCACGAACAATTCACACCTCACACTGTGACAGCGGGGATGTTTATCACAATTCCGCACAACTCCGACCTCTGTCCTTCAGAGAAGCCCTCTACTGCCATGCACTTCGTGTCAGTTACCGACTGCTATCTCTGTTTCAACACCCCTGGGGACGCGCTTTTATTGGCAGCTGTCCCATAGGTCTGCCTAGCAGAATGACATCCAGCATCTCTTTAATCAGAGCTGCTTACAAGTATCTCAACACACGCAGCTCTCACACAAGGGCTCTGTTCCAAAACCTCAGTAAGCTGCCCTGCTGTCAGCTGCTGCCTTCCACAGCAACATCATCACTGGACTAGAACCTCATAAGTGACTGCTTTGGAATTATTCACATCATGGTTTTCAGCTAATTAGAATGTAACTGAGGATGCCTTTTAAATTCCAACACAGTTCTTCCGTTTTAAATTAAAGAGGGGGTGAAATGCTATTTCATGCATACTGAGTTTTTTACACAATCACTAAATAGTTGGATTCCCATGCTAAACATGGACAAAGTTTAAAAAATTAAGTTTGAAGGAGTATTTCTGTTCCAAAAATACTCCTTACGGTTTGTCACAAGTTTCGGAAATTTTTTTTCGAGTATGGCTCTGTGTGATGTTAGATGGAGCGGAATTTCCTTATATGGGTCCTGAGGCACTTCTGCCGGAAGAGCGCGCGCTCCCGTATAGCAGAGCACTGAGAGCACAACAGACTTCACTGATCAGAGCGAGAGCGTCGCGAAATGTCACAAAAGGAGTGTGTTTTTGGTTGCCAGGGCAAGACAACCCTGCACAGATTACCAAAAAAAAACAGCATTAAGGGACCAGTGGATGGAGTTTATTTTTACAGAGCATCAACGGAGTTGTGCAAGTGTTTTTGTTTGTTTCCTGCATTTCGAAGATGCTTGTTTTACAAACAAGGCCCAGTTTGACGACGGATTTGCGTATCGTTTATTTCTTAAGGATGATGCAGTCACAACGAAAAAGGGTCACGATCGTGTGTTGGAACCACAGGCGGTGAGTAAAACTGCTTAAAATATCTCTGCCTCCTTGTTAATGCGTCTTCCTCCCACGCCGGAGACCCGGGTTCGAGCCCCGCTCAGAGCGAGTCGTTGCTGATGCTGCTCTCATTCAGTTTCAGCCTCTGGATCTGATTCTGGATCATAAATAAATGACTGAATCTGACTGTTAGCCATGGTTTGTTTTGGTTGGTTTTGTCCTCACAGTGTCACAGCTTCCAGACGCTCTCAATGCAAAAGCCTACTGGCGCTCGTGATTCTTTAGCTCCGCCCACACGTCACGCCTCCAGCCGGTCGTGTTTTTCCGGCAAAAATCGGTACAGACTATCTTTCTCTTATGAATATAATAAAACTAAAGACTTTTTGGAGTTATGAAGGATGCAGTACTACTCTATAGGTACTCAAGATTAACAGGATATTGAGTGAAAATGAGCATTTCACCCCCCCTTTAATTTAAATTGAGGGAAGCAAAACTGTATTTAGTATTTGAATTTAAGGAACTGCAAATTTATTAATGGTGGACAAACTGTGTTGTTTCATTATATAATTACCATATTTTATGCTGTATTTCATATTTTACTTATACATCTTGAAATATATATTTCATGATGTTTAGATCTGACATTATACTACAAACAAACAAGTACAATAAATGAAAACAGACAGAACAGACTTAATTGACTGCGTATTATTTTGTGTAAACAGCTTTGTTATTATTATAGTAGTGTGGTTATACACAAATTGTATGTGAAATAAATAAATAAATAAATAAATAATGAGTGTATTGGATAAAAAATAAAATAAATAATAATAAATAAAATTATTTAAATAAAATTATAATTTGATAAAATTAAAAGATAAAAACCATGTTCATAACTCTAAAATACTAAGTGAAGTCTTGTTTTTGTGAGGGATCTCATAATAGATACTGATGTGACATGTACCACATTTTTTTTAAAGTGAAAGTGATGTGACATTCAGCCAAGTTTGGTGACCCATACTCAGAATTTGTGCTCTGCATTTAACCCATCCGAAGTGCACACACGCACCGTGAACACAAACTCAGAGCAGTGGGAAGCCATTAATGCAGCAGTGCCCGGGGAGCAGTTGGGGATTTTGTGTCTTGCTCAAGGGCACCAAAGTCTTGGTATTGCTGGCCCAAGATTTCAAACGCACAACGCTAGGGTTAGGAGTCAAACTCTCTTACCTCTAGGCCCCGAGTTCCTTAACAGTTCAGGTTTTGTTTTACTCTGTCGTAATATATAACAGTACATGCTAGAGTAATCTGTAATTAGTAATACAGTAAGGTCTGTAACATGACCCACAGTAGTTCCTGTAGCTCATCTGGTAGAGCGTTGGGTTAGCAAGCAAGCTAGCACAAGGTTGGGGGTTTGATTCCCCGGGAACACATGATAAGTAAAAATTGATGGCCTGAATGCACTGTAAGTCGCTTTGGATAAAAGCCGAAAGCCTGCTGTGAATGGAAACATGGAATGAGAAAAAGTTAAATAAATATATAATTAAATTATTAAATGCATTATAGATGTTTAAATTAATAAAGCATAATAAGATGTGAAATATTTATTAAATGTTACGTTTAACATGAAAAATTATCTAACATGTCAAATATACTGTAAAATGAAAAAAAATATGATGAAATAATGATGCATGTAATATAACAGTCATTATATAATTCATTGTATCACAAAATAAGTGGATACATAATCAAATGTTACAATTAATAAATATAAGCCTAATGAAAATTGGATACAAATAAATAAATTGGATGCGGGAGTTTAAGTCGAGTATTTCTATGCAATTTGTCTGCATTGGATAATAATGAAATTTAGTTTAGCTTGCAAGTGTATAGCTTACAGTATATTTGTTTTTTAGACAGTTTTAGAAAGTTTTTATCAGAATCCTCGCATTCATTTATTTTTCTTTTAATTGGTTAACTTTTAGATTGGATTTATTTTTCAGTTAAAACTAATTCTATATGAATTTATACCTAGAGGAAGTTTGCTTGCACTACATTGTTTCTGAATCTTTCTGATCATTCCAGAGACTTTGTGAACTGTAGTTCTTGCAGGATGATTTCACAATCACTGCGTCTCAAGTTACAATGACTTTAAAAGTCTGTTTAGCAAATTAGCTCAAAATGGAAACATCTATCACTTCTAATATATATATATATATTTTTTTTTTTACTGAAAATAACCTTATTTCAGTCCTAATTACTTAGAATATGTAACAAGGAGCATTGAAGTGACTTTGTATTTAAGCAGTAAACACAGACTCAAACTCAACTGAATGTTCACAAAAGTTCAATGAATTTATGAATGCACCGTTTTTCGGTCTTTGTTTTTGCCATGGAAGCATGGTAGCGGGCCTTGTCTTGAACACACTTCATTCCATGAAACGTTTATTAATTCTTCTTATTTAGGTAAATAATTGACAAAATTGAACAAAAAATAAATAAATAAAAATAAATAAATAAAATAAAGATTAGGCAAATTATACCAAACCAAACGTGTTATGCCGGCAGCCATATCACCCTGGAGCCCAAGACCGGTTGCCCACTGAAGCTAAGCAGGGCTGAGCCTGGTCAGTACCTGGATGGGAGACCTCCTGAGAAAACTAGGTTACTGCTGGAAGAGGTGCTAGTGAGGCCAGCAGGGGGTGATCACCCTGTGGTCTGTGTGGGTCCTAGCGCCCCAGTGTAGTGATGGGGACACTATACTGTCAACAAGCACCGTCCTTCGGATGAGACGTTAAACCGAGGTCCTGACTCTCTGTGGTCATTAAAAATCCCAGGATGTCTTTCGAAAAGAGTAGAGGTGTGACCTCAGCATCCTCGCTCAATTTGCCCATTGGCATCTGACCATCATGGCCTCCTAACAGTCCCCATATCTGCTGATTGGCTTCATCACTCTGTCTCCTCTCCATCAGTAAGCTGGTGTGTGGTGGGCGTTCTGGTGCACTATGGCTGCCGCTGCATCATCCAGGTGGATGCTGCACACTGGTGGTGGATGAGGAGAGACCCCTTGACTATGTAAGCGCTTTGAGTGTCTAGAAAAAAAGCGCTATATAAATGTAAAGAATTATTATTATTATTATTATTATTATTATAATAAAAGGATTCTACAAATAAAAACAGATGAAGTGGTCAAGAAATTATGTCAGGGCAACTTCCTTTCAGCTAGCGTACTGCTGTCCGATTTACCACACCCTTATGATGTTTATCATTTTCTTAAATAGCAAATTGAACTAAACAAAAACATAAACAAATAATATTTAAACAAATAATATAAAATGTGACCCTAGACCACAGTCTAAAGTGTAAATTTTTTCGAAACTGAGATTTATTCACATCTAAAAGCTGAATAAATAAGCTTTCCATCGATGTATGGTTTGTTAGGATCAGATAAAATTGTCTAAGATACAACTGTTTGAAAATCTGGAATCTGATGTAGCAGAAAAAATATCAAAATACTAAGAAAATCACCTTTGAAGTTGTCCAATTTAAGTTCTTAGCAATGCATATTAAAAATTATGTTTTGATATTATGGTAGGAAATGTACAAAAAAATCTTCATGGAGCATGATCTTTACTTAATATATCATAATGGTTTTTGGCATGAAAGAACACTGGATAATTTTGACCCATACAATGTTTTTTGGATATTGCTAAAAATATACCCAAGCGACTTAAGACTGGTTATGTGGTCCAGGGTCACAAATACATGGTCTTAAATGGCTACAACACACAGTTACTATACAAATCACACACAATTACACACACACAATTACACACACACACACACACACACACACACACACACACACACACACACACACACACATACGTTAGCAGGGAGTGGTTGAATTAAATGAAGAAAACCGTGGAAATATAAAAGTTAGTCAATACCTGTCTATAACAAACCATTAGTATCTTAGGCTATGTTCACACTATATGTCTATTCATGCACACTTGGTATGCACTTTCATGTGTAAACAGGAAGCAGTGTTTTCCTTGTAGGGCTTTTGCTGCTTGAAATGAGATTGCTTGTCTGATCTCTTCTGCAAATAGGCATCTTCAGCATCATGAAATGAAGAGTTTGACTGAACAATGGCTGTTACACAGTTATTTACAGGTACAGGTACACAGTTGGCAAATTTACAGTTCCATCTACATGTAATTGTTCTTATAGTCATCAAGGCTGGTCTGTCCAGTAGTGCAATAGTCATATGATATGATATTTTTCACATACTGTACATTATTGTTGCTCCTTTATACCCCACCTTTCGGGGCATAGCAACAAACAGCATTACTCTACACTTCTCATAACTCACGTTTGAATTGTCAATGGCAAATTCTTTAAATATGAAAACGTACTGTGACTCAGAAGCACCAGACTGTCCTTGCAAAGTTGGAATTTCCCTACTTTACAGAAACAACCTTTGTGCACATACAACAATGTAGGCTACTCTTCCAAGTTAATAAAATGCACTGCACACATCTGAATATTTGGGTTGAACTGTTCTGGGACAGTGCTGTAAATACAACTTTACCACTGATTTCTAGTTGTGTCCTCTTTTGGAAGACCAAACCAAGTAGTTTCGCTTTGACAATGAAACAAAGCGTCTCCATGACATGACGGTAGCGGCAGCAATAATACTACATCGAGAAACAAAGTTATGCTTTCTTTCTTTGCATGACAGAATCTATGGGGTATTGTCAAGAGGAAAATAAGAAACAAGAAACCAAAAAAAAAAAAAAAAAAAATGTAAATGAGCGGAAGGTCATTGTCAAATAAATCTGGGCTTCCATACCACCTCAGCACACAAACTGATCACCTCCATGCCATGCCGAATTGAGGCAGTAATTAAAGCAAAAGGACATCCTACCAAGTATTGTGTACATGTACAGTAAATGAGCATACTTACCAGAAGGCCAGCAATTCACTAAAAAGAGAATACAGTGGATTACATGAACAAAGCTAGACAAAGAAACTAAAATATGTGGGCTACATATACTGATGGACTAATGACATAACAAGATAGCATACATCTGTGAACAATCAACCACTGAAACAATGAGAAAACAGGACACATGAACATCATGACAAGGACAATCAGAACAAGACAAGACAAGGGTAGCACATGGAAGGAACACATGAGGACCGAGAAAGCACATGAAAACAAGAAGCTAAACCAAAATCAATGTCACAAAGATCCACTTTTGTGTCCCATATGCATCAGACGTTTAGCCAATGGTCTCTAGGCATGACATCTGAGGCTGAGACACTCGGCACTGGCTCCCTTTCAAACATCTTATAGATTTTAAAATCTTGCTTATTACTTATAAGGCCCTGAATGGTTAAGCATCTCAGTATTTGAAATATCATTGCACTATAGTCCTCCATTTCCGCTACATTCTCGAAACCCTGGCAATTATAAAATACTGTGAATATCAAAATCAACTGCAGGCAGCAGATCCTTTTCCTACTTAGCTCCCAAACTCTCGAATAACCTACCTAGCATTGTTCGGGAGGCAGATACACTCTGTCAGTTTAAATCTAGATTACCCACCTCTTTAACCTGGCTAACACATAACACACGAACACATTTCTAATATTCAAATCCGTTAAAGGAAAATCCAGAACCGGGAACACTTCCGACAACCAAGATGTACTTGCAATATCGTTAGACTAATATTAGTCTGATCTCTCTTATTCCGAGTTCACCGTAGCCACCAGATCCAGTCTGTATTCAGATCAGATGATCACTGCAGTCACACGGATCCAGTACGTATCCAGACCAGATGGGGGATCGGCACCTAGAAAGGACCTCTACAGCCAACAAAATATTTTCCTATTTAATGTTGTTCAGTTGCTTTGTTAAAAAAGGTTCTTTGGATATTTTCTCAGGAGAATTTGTTTGAACAGACTAAAAAATTTTGCCAATGCAGAAAATTCATCATAAATAAATGGTCAAGGAAACTGAATGTTTGATTTGGAGATAAAAAAAAAAAAAAAAGAATTACTATTTGAGCAAATTCACACAAAAAAAAAAAAAATGTGAATTTGTTCAAACAGTGCGAAATGACGATTAAACAGAAAACAATTAGAGGGTGAAAGTCAGCACATATGTGTGAACTAGAGGCGGAGTATTTGAAATTGGTAAAATAAGGTAAAATCATCCTGGACAAGCCACCATTTTTATGTTTTTCTTCCATAGTTCGCAGCAAAATAAGTGAGTCACCACACGCAATGGCATCTTAACCCCTTACTAGTAACCCCCCTTTTTTGGCATGGAGACCGAAATTACATACCCAAAATAAAAAGGTTTCTGCTCATGATTCTTTCTCACTAGATACATAACCAACCTTTGTTCACAAAGCTGACACTTTAAAGTTTACTGTTCAGGAATCAGAATCACTCAGACTGTTATGATAATAGAGATATATAAGCTCAAACATAAAAACAAAAATAAAAATATTAAAAACATATGTTTTAAATGTATTTTAAAAAATGTTGATGTAGGAAATGAGTTTGAAAACACAGTGTAGCTAAGGCCACAAGTCTTCCAACTATTAATATACAGGAAATTATAAGTTTACTGAGGCAAAAGTCATAGTTAATAGTTTTTTAATAGTAATAGTTGGACCTTAAAAGAAAGTCTGACCATTTTATCTTTATATAAACTCTGACCTTTAGTATGATCATGTTTCCACAGTCTGACTGCCCACTCTGCCCCAAGCGATCTGGAACTTGAAAGTGAATTAAGGAAACAGAGGGAGAGACTCACTGACATTTACACTGACTGCATAACATGTTTAATTTTTATTAGTTAAATAATTGTTTAACTTAAATATTGAACAATTATTTAACTAATAAAAATTAAACATGTTATGCAGTCAATGGTCAGTCGCTGGCTCACCAGTGTGAACGCATGGTAAGAAAGAGAATTGTAATTATAATGTTTGATTTTATCAGCTTGGTGACAAACACCCTGATCAGGAGCTGTACGTAGGATATGAGCACCCATCTGTTCAGTGAATGTAGCTAACCTTGGGCCCCACTCATTAAACTTTGATGGGTGAGACACTGAAGAAAGCGACACTGTAAACTTATGAACCTATAGAACCATGTGCTTTTTAAAACTATTTTCAACATGACATTATTGACTTTGAAAATAGTGTAAAAATATTGGCTAGAAGTAGCAGAGACTGGAAATGGACAGAATAATCTGTTCAAGAGAAAGGTGGACAGAGATGATTCTATCAAGCTTGCACATTATTTTCCTACATGTATGCTTTTGCTAAAATCAGTCTTTCTGTTAGAATTAATGGTTTAAATCAGAACCAATCCTTATATTCTGAACTTTGTAGACCTCTGTAATCTACCTGTAATTTTCTAGTACAGTATCTCTGAAAACACTAACCAGCTTGCTCAGGTGCCTTTGATGGTCAGTGGTCTTCCAGGGCAGGATTTAAGGAACCCTGCAGTTTTTTTCTTGCATTTCCTGTCATGTGGCCAGTGTATAAAAGGATCAGGTGTGAATTTCAATTACTGCTAATGCTGTAGAGTGGATATTTTATATCCATGGGAATAAGATTTCAGAAATTCAATTTGGTTGCTCATTCTCATGGAAAGGTAGTTAGGTAATTGAGTGCCTCCATGAATTGTGACGCACAGTGACAGGCTCAATAAGAAATCTATTTGCATAATGTTTAGTTTGCTCCCAAATCATCACTCACTTATTTAAAATGAAACACAGCCCTCCTGGTTTATGTCAGTAACCCTGGTGGTTTCTCATTTAATTTCTCTTTATCTTATTTCTTTTGATTTTGTTTATTGATAATTACATAACATTAAAGTATTATTCATCATTATGAATAATATATATATATATATATATATATATATATATATATATATATATATATATATATATATATATATATATATATATAATCGGTAACACTTTATAATAACTGCACACTATTAATCATTAATTAAGCATTAGTAAACAGATAATTAATAATTTATAAAGCATTAATAGACAGTAATAATCAGTTTATAAATACAGATATAAAATCTTTATTCTTGATTTAAAAGCATATCTCTAATGTGTAATTTCATACTTTATTCATGACCAATTTATCATTTCTCAATGAAATATAGCATTACTTACAAACCAGTTATTTAGGAGTTGCCAGTGATTCATAAGATCACAAAAAATGTAGTAAATTCAGGTAGTTATAAAGCATTTAGTAGTGGTCACATAACTATTTATGTGAGCTCATCTAAAGTGAGGACTAGTTATGCCTTGTAAAGAATTTATAAAGGATATTTAAAGGCTCAGTTATCTTCTAAACAAAAAAACAGAAACAAACACAACACAGTGATACAGAACATAGAAATATTAACAGCCTTTAAATCTAATTCGTAAAAGCTTTACAAGGCATAAATAGTCCTCACTTTAGATGAGCTCACAAAAATAGTTAACTAACAACTACATATGTTTTATAACTACCTGAATTAACCCTGAATTACAGTAGAAATACATGTTAATAAACCATTTATTAACATTATAAGTAACTATTACTATATGTCTGAATAAAAAGATGTATTAATGCACATTCAAATAGTTTATTAATCATTTACTTACAATTTCAAACTTACAATTTGAACCACTGACAACTCCTTTATAACTGGTGTGTAAATAATGCTATACTTAATTTAGAAATGATAAATTGATCATTAATAAAGTATGAAAAAACAATTATTAAATACATTATAGATATGCTTTTAAATCAGGTATAAAGCATTTATATCTGTATTTATAAACTGCTTATAAATGTCTATTAATGATTTATAAATGATGAATTAACTGTTTCCTAATGCTTAACTAATGATTAATAGCATGCAGTTATTATAAAGTGTTACCATATATTCTTGGTGTACTTGCATATGTATTCCCTCTCAACATTAGTGCATTACAGTCCATTTACTACAGAATACTCCTCTATCAACCTACTGTAAATGAGTTTTGGTTATTTCACTTATTTAATGTAAAGTAGCAGAGCTGGGCTCTGGCTGAGTTCTGATTCATTTACAAATAAAATAAAAACCAAGTAAAATCTAGGGTCAAGTTAAGGTTTATAAGGTTTAATTCCTGAGATAATTGTAATTACGAAAGGTCTCTTGAGAGCGATCTCATTAGCAGAAATGCCTGATAAAAACCAGAAGATGTGGCTGCACAGGGCATCTTTTATGTGCTTCAACAAATTACGGACTTTAATGTGATTTATGGTGTGAATTAAAGACAGTTTTAAAAACACTCTAGAAAAGAGGCAAGCAAACTACTCTTGAGATGTGCTGCGTAAACATGATAAACCAATACTGCAAAAATGCACAGAAAGTGCATCTGTCTGTAAACCTTTCCACAGTGCTGTACAACATACTTTACACATGACATGAAAAAGAAAAACACTATATTGACTTGCTTAAAGTAATTAAATGTACTAATTAAATATCTAACAACCCAAGCAGGGTTCCTCTTTTTAATTTGTTTTGATATTTGACCTTACGGTTTTAAATATTTATTAAGGACAAAGTCCACTGATTATCATATTTGTCTTATATGGACTGGAAATCCTTTTCTTATAAATTAATATAATTGTAAAGGTATAGAGAGTAGACAGAAAACTTAGAAATGTTTCAATCATGTATGTTTGCACAATGTCCATACTTTCTTCTGCACTGGAAGCTCCTGTTGCCAAGTCCAATTCCTTGTGTGTGTAAACACACAAACTTATGAGGATATGTAAGGAGCAACGCGAGCAACTCGCATTTAAGTCTTCGCTGAGGAGCTGAGCCAGTGACCCGGCCATTAAGCGGAACAGCAATGTGGCAAGGGGAAGTAATGTTTCCGTTCCCTCCTTCAGGGAACGAGGGTTACATTTGTAACCAAGACGTTCCTTTTCAGTCAGTCACGTTTGATGTTACGAATGGGGTCCCTTCCAAAACACCACATGGCTGTCTTCCAGCGACCCGTGTGAGTGATAGCACCCTGTCGTAAGGCCAGCACGATTTAGGGCCTATAGCTCACACAGAATACAATGGGTAACATATTCCAGCTGGACGTATGCTAGCAGGCTGCCTGCCCGTGGGAGGACTTACAGAAGGCAGGTATCCACCAAGGTGGGGATACATAAGAACTCTGAGGTACCCAGCCCGCAGGGTGGAAGTTTCAATGACAGAGCTGGCAAGGGGCTTGCCAAGGGAAAGACACATGCTGCGGAGAGACTTACTGTGGACATACACGTGGGATTGCCCAGAAAAGGGGAATCACAACACATGGAGGCACCTAGTCCTACACAGGGCTGACCAAAAGGTATTTACGCAAGTGTTGGACATTAACAATGCTGGAGGAACCCCGGGTTCTGACTGAGGAACTCACCTGAGGGGAATAGCGCACGCATCCAGTCCGTGGAGTGGATCCAGCCAGCAGCTCTACAGATGTCTGTTAGCAAGGCGCCATGCGCCAGCGCCAGCATCCAGGAGGAAGCTACACTCCTAGTTGAGTGAGCTCTCACCCCTAGGGGGCATGGCAGGTCTTAAGCCTGATAAGCCATGACAATAGCATCCACTATCCAGTGGGATAACCTCTGCTTGGATACAGCCTTTCCCTTCTGCTGGCCTCCGTAACAGACAAAGAGCTGGTCTGAGGTCCTAAGGCACTAAGTTCTGTCCACGTAAGTGCGGAGCCAGGGCTCCCTCGACGACCTTCGTTAAGATGCGGGGAGACAGGGACAACACGAATGGGAGAACCTTGTACAGATATGCCTGCCCCTCGAACGCAAACCGAAGAAACGGACTGTAATGGAGACATAAAAGTACACATCCTTCAGGTCAATCGCTGCAAACCAATCCATCGGATGAATGCATTCAAAAATGTGCTTGGGCGTTAGCATCTTGAACGGGAGTCTGTGCAGAGCTCGGTTCAAGGCACGCAAGTCCAGTATTAGCCGTAACCCACCTGTCTTCTTGTGTACTATGAAGTAAGGGCTGTAAAAGACGGACTTCATGTTGGCAGAAGGGACCGGCTCTATCGCACCCTTTGCCAGCAGGGTCGCGTCCTCCGCACGCATTACAGCGGCATCTTTGCCCACCATTGTCGCGTGGACACCCTGAAACCTTGAGTGACTCCGGGCGAACTGAATCAGGTAGACGAGCCTGAGCATCTGGATGAGCAAGCGGGAAGGCCTGGGGAGCTCTAGCCAGGCTCCCAGAAACCGAACCAGCGGGGTCAAGGGGACTACAGGCATACTATGGTGGGGCAGCATGGTGGAGCAGACAGCCCCAGCATGGGAGGCATATCGCCCCTTAGCGGGGCGGAGTGCGAGCACTCTTCTGACTCCAAGAAACAAAGAGGGCATGAGAACTGGCAAGGGGAGAGGAGAATGAGAGCGGCCTTTCATGGCCTCTTTGGACCCGGAGGTAGTGGAAACAGCTCTTTTAGTGAAGGTATGGGTAACACCGGCCGCAGGGCCAGTGGCGGTACAAAAAGAAAACTAGAACAAAAGATTCTCCCCTGGTCCTCCTCCGGGAGAAGGAGTGGTCCTGCTACCATCTCCTGACGAGCTGATGTCTCCAACTCCGGGTCACCCGTCTCAGGAACGCTGCTTGGCCTGGCGTTTGGCAGGGTTAGGGACAGAGACGGGTTGCGCTGCCTTTCTGCGGCCATCTCCTCGCTGCGGCCGGGGTGAAGGCTGCGGCTGTGGCCGAGCGGGAGTGGAGAAGGCCGCACGGGGGTGCCCTATGTGACGAGCAGGCTGAGGCGGCTGCGCCGGTGGCGGGGTGGAGGCAGCAGTGGGCCGCCGGGGCACGATGTGTCTGATGGCCTCAGACTGTGGACATCGGACATCGGACAATGCTGGCACTCCTGAAGGAGGCAACGCAGCTGAATCTTCATCTCCCGAGGACTCAAGCCTGCGTTGTGAAGCGGCGATCGACATACGGTCCTCTTCGCGAGCCCCGAAGGAGATGCCAGGAGCCTGAGAGGATCCAACAAACTCATCCGGAATCTCAACCGGCTGCGGTGTATGTGAGGGGTGTGTGGCCCGAGGAGGTTGGCTCGTCGGGTAAGCCCACACAGTAACCCTCAGATCACCGTGGCCACCAGCCGAAGTAGCCCTCTAACGAGAAGAAGAGCTAGAATGGGGTGTGGCAGAGGGGACTCTATACCTTTTAAGGTAATCGATTCTCGATATCAACGCCGAGATGGTCATGTCCCCGCAATGAGATTGGGTGATTGGGCACTCGGGCGAGATCCCATTCGTGACATCGAACGTGACTGACTGAAAGGGAACAAGTCTTTTTTCCTTTTTTTGTCCAAAATATCTATAATCTACAATCCATAGTCTATAATCCATAATAGAACTTTCTTCAGTGAAAAAGTCTTCTGTTGTCCACTCATATGTTTTGCTTGATCTCTGTATATTTCTCTTCTGATTCAGACGAGTTGACTTTTTCACTGGAGAAAGCAATACGATAGACGACTCATATTTTACTCTAAGTCATGTCTTATTTAGTCAGAGGCACTGCCGGAAAGACATGACCAGCTTTATTAAAAAAAAAAAAAAAGACAAAATATTCCTCCCAGAACGACAACAGTTTGCTTTATTGATTCTGTGTCACTGGGGAAGGTTTTCCAACACTTGTCCTACTGCTGTTGTTTCTCTTTGGCTAGCTCATTAGTCACACCGAAGCTCTCTGCAGTCACTCAGACTGACGTCTAGGCACTTTGAAGTCCCTGCACATGGCCAGCGGTTTTATGTTAATTAATGTTGCATCTGTGCCGCATGGCTGGATGGATCAGGGGAGATATACAGTCAACAGGGCCAACCTTCTTCTCCAGGGGCGATTTATTGATATTAAGCAACTGCACAAGGTTCAGTATGGCAGACTGATTGCCCTTCCCCCTTATGCACTTCTGACCTGTAAAAACATTATGGTGTGATTATATCTTAATGGAAGTGTTTGTAAACTATGCCCATCTATCTTGCTTGCTTCATTTCTTTTGTTTTGTAAATTTTGTTATGTTACAGCCTCAATAATATGCTAATAGAATGGATTTCAAAGTTTGTAAGAAACCCAAAGCTGTTTTATTACTATTTGCACAGCTCTTGTGGGACATTTACTATCTCAGAGCGAGCCAAAACAAAAATACATTTCAACACCTCTTTCACCTCAAATCTTGCCACACAAGCACATATCTTTAATTAGGATGTTTTTTGTTTGCATTTGCAAAGTTTGTGTGAGGCATAATTGCAGAGTTTCATATCTGCTTTTACATGGAGTAAGAATTGTTGTACATCTTAGTTTGACGCTGACAAAACAAAACGTGCAAGCAAACACTCTAATCAATAGAAAGGGCTTTGACATAATTTACATAATCATAAATCACAGCCTACAACCCTATCTGGAAGCCAGACATGTTCATCAAGCGTTTGCTGCATCTGTATTGATGCAAAATGACAGTCAAAACAAATGAAACAAGCTGAGCTGCTTAAGTGAGAATTTTGAGAGTCTTGGTCATTGAGAGTTTTCTATTCAACTATATGAATACAGAGACTTTCATATTTCATATAACAACACAGAAAGATTAAATATAGATACAAATTTTACTCAAAACTAGTTTATTTACCATTTTTTAGGAGCAAGAAAAGAAAAAAAGATCTATACTAAAGATAGGATACAGCTAGCAGAGATTGAAACTGAATGAATACAAGTATGTATTTTATATATATATATATATATATATATATATATATATATATGCTGTAACAATATGAAAATGCAGTAATTGCAATATATTGTTCATGAAGTCAAGATTAGTGTTATTGAAGTATAGTTAATGCAGACTACATTCACAACATAGGGGTTTAGTGTTACTAAAAAATGCTGTACAGTACATTCATCTGATTGTTGTTGCAAAATAAATCCTGACAGGTTGACCTTGCATCTTACTGAAGGGGTTTCTGTTGCTGCAGCAAATGGCAGGATCACATGGCTACTTGCCACAAATAAAAGAACACAAAATACTGAACTGAGCTGAAATATAAAAATAAGGTGGGGGGGGGGGGGGTAATATAAAAACAGGTCCTATCAAGTGAAACTAAGCCAACAAGTAAAGTTCAAAGAGACATTTAATGGATTAATTTTTGCACAGTCAACTTTTTGCCACATAAATATGCTGTCATGTTCTGCTTCCGTGAGGAGCACAGAGTGAGGAACGAGGAGACGAGAGTCCAATTCAAATATACAGACTTATAATAATAATAATATCCAAGGGAACAAGAAAACAAACATAGCAGAGGTTAACATATACAATCCCAGACAAGGGAGTACAGAACGGGCTGGCGTGGATTCTGGGGGGATAGGAGCCACTTACTTATTATTTGGGTCTGGAATTCTGTCATGTTCTGCTACTGTGAAAGGAACAGGAAAACACACATAGCAAAGGTAAGTAAGTGACGGTGTGACTGCACACACAACTCCAACCTCTTCATTAAGTTTGCGGACTTGCGGACTAATGACACGACTGTGGTGAGTCTCATTAGCAACAAAGATGAGACCAACTACAGGAGAAAGGTGAGCCGCCTGGCAGGATGGTGCAGTGACAACAATCTCTCTCTGAATGTGGAGAAGATGAAGGAGATTGTTGTTGACTTCAGGAGAGCACACACGTTCTTCTGACCATCAACAGTGCGACTGTTGAGAGAGTGAGCAGCACCAAGTTCCTGGGTGTGCACATCACAGAGGACCTCTCCTGGACTGAAAACACAGCAGCACTGGCCAAGAAATCACAGCAGCGTCTCTACTTCCTCTGCAAACTGAGGAGAGCCAGAGCCCCACCCCCCATCATGTACACCATCCTTCCACATACCCCCCACTAATATACGATGACATGCACCAATCACTTTGTGCAGCATTGGTCTGCTTACTTTTGCTATTGTTAATGTTATCTGTATGCACCGGGGGTCTGAGAGCAATACAGTTTCGATTCTATGAATGTATGTACTGTACATGTGAAAGAATGGACAATAAAGCAGACTTGACTTGACTTGACTTGACAATGCTAAAAATGTACAAAACAGTCATCCTGACTATATTATGATGCAAGACATTTGACTCCACAGAGTTATACAAGACAAAAAGATGTGCTGGCCTCAAATACCCAGTTTGTTACACAGCATTGCTATTAATGATGGTCATTATCAGGAATAAAATGGATGGCACTTTTCAAGGCATCATGTCCAAGATCCAAATAAGAATTTAATTCATAACAGATGGTTCTGTCTGTCAGAGGTTTTGCCAGCACATTCAGTATCATCCAGAAAAACAAAGGTTATACCCAAGAACAAATGCTTACTAATGCAGCTTGATATTTACATACAAGCAGAAGCTCATAAGGAGGGTATTGAGTGTTTTCAGCACAGCAAGGCTTTTTCTTGGGAGTATAGTGTATATGTGATCAGCAAAAAGTGAAATCCAGTAAAGTCATTTCTCAAAGTAATTATCTTGGTCAAAGCTGAGCAACAGGTGTCATGTTGTGGCTGTGATGTGTGTAATCATTTGTTCTACAACATGTGGCCACATCCTATTGTTGTCTGTATATTGTCTCAAAGAATTAATTAATTAATTTCATCACTTTCCAAGCATGATGCTAATAAGCTTTACCCATTAGAATAGTTAACCTTCAAATGACTCTGAATAAACTAATGAAAATCTTGTGAAATCATACTAAATCCTGACAATCACTGGTATGATATACCATGTACAGGAATTTGATAAAAGGAATGGTAAAAATGTTTCATTGTCACTACGGGAGACAAATACCAATATTGCATAAGAACCAAATCTACTAATTACTGTTGTTTTATTGTTACTCTACTTCTTGAGTCTATGACAGCACATTTGGCACTTGCAGGAAAGTTATGCTATTTTGAAGACATATAGAGGATAATTACCAACAGCAAAATTTTAATGTAACTGAAAACAAGTGCCAGAAACTGCCCAAATAAGAACTTATGTTTATGCTTATGGTTAACTAAACCTCATTTGCTGTCAAATATTTTCTACCATTTTGACATTTCCAGAAAAACTTTTCTCCAGATTTTCATGAAAGTCAAATTGTCTTCAGACTGTGCTGACAAAACGTTAAAGAATTACAGCTGATTAATCGAACCATTCTAAAAAAAAAAAAAAAATGTAAATAAATAAATACAGTGAGCTTGCAGAATGGATGTGACACTATCTCAACAATATCGTAGCACACAACTTGGTACATCTTTGCAAAAATGATGTTAGAGTCCTTGCACAGCACCATCCTAATCAGATAATATAAAAACTGTTTTTTGTTTGTTTGTTTGTAATTGCTTAAATATTTGAAATAGCCATATATGATACAAACATTTCAGACATTTTGGTCACTGACCATTTTAAATTTAGCAATAAAATACCATGCATTGGCATAACCAAACTCAGTGTCTTTGGTAGGATGAAGGTACTCAAAGGTTTCAGGATAGTGCCAAAAATGCCTTCAGTTGTTAATAGCTTTTTGATATATCAAATCATATTTTGATATTTGTCCAACCAAAACCTTGGGTCTGATTTTCTACACATTTTATTTAGATCATCATCAGATAATGGCAGCAAAAAGTTATGCATTTGGTGTCAACAAGCAAAACCATACAGAATGTTTTTCTTATAGGAATAATGTGCACAAATAAATTATCCCAAGACCTGGAATGTCCATTTAGATTTCGTGTTGACTTCAACTGTACCCTAAAGATCATTGAAAAGTCTCAGTTCTGTTCCTTATGCATTAATTCAAACTTTGTGTTAGGAGTTATTAAAAAAGTCAAGTATCCTTATGCCTGCAGCACATTCGTTTGTCTTGCATTGTTGTGAATGCAGATGCAGGTGAAAGAGACGTTCAATAATACTGTAGACACTAGACAGATTGGAGGAACAGATCAGAACAAATTGTGTAGAGATTCCCATTGAAAGCTTTGAGTTATGCAGTTGCATTTCCACCCTAATTGATTAGCGAGACATGCTAGCCTGGCCTTCACATATTTATGGGTGCTAATCAATACTGCAATAAGGAGTAAAGTTTTCCAGTAAAACCTTATATAACTCATTTTTTTATGTATATTATATATATATATATATATATATATATATATATATATATATATATATGTATATATATATATATATATATATATATATATATATATATATGTATGTATATATATATATATATATATATATATATATATATATATATATATATATATATATATATATATATATATATATATATATTAAATCAAGTTTATTTTCCCTATTGGCAAACCGTGTTTTGAGGACAGATGTAAAATGCATGTTTTATGTGTCATTGGATAAATGGAATGATTTCTTGAATAAGAGAAAATCTATTCATGGTACTTCAAAAAAATATATCACTACTAAAATCATCAATTTCAAGTGCCATGAAAAAATACACACTTATGCAGAAATCATCCAAATGGGACTGTTTGATATGAGCTAATGATAAGTAATAGCTAAACTCAAACTATCACCTGCTTTTTTCAACAAATTTCCTAACATATTATTGACATATTAAATATTTGTTTTAGCATAAATAGTTAAAAAACTGAGCCAAAAACTTTAGATTTTGCCCAACAACGGTGAAATTGAGTTTTCCTGTCTACATATGTGTTTTTGGCTAGAATTGGGGTCATGGCTGGTTAGGATGGGCAGATAGCCCCTGCTGGTAATTACTCCAGAGTAATTAGTCACATGGCATTTATGACTCTAGTAATTTGGTCAAAATCTGTGTGCCCAGATGAGAAATGATGGCTGCATGCAGGTTGCATTTGCGAAGTAAATACGCTATCTGATAACTGGGATAGCTCTCTCCAGGGATCTCCTTGGTTAAAATATGCTCCAATGTGAACCGGACTTTATACCAAAAGTCAAATGCGAGCATATCTGATATGATAATTTGAGTAGCCCTTAAAATAAGTCTACATTCCTTGAGATGATTCCATGTCCAAAATTCTACCTGTAAGAATCTTTGCTCTCATATTTCTTGGTGCCAGCTCCAATGCTATCCAATAGGATCTGGCCTTGGCTCTAATGGGCAAACTCCAGAAGGGAGATATGGCCAGTTGGTGTGAGATTGACCTGGACATCAGAGGGGGGTTTGGGAGTAAAGTCATTATCTCAGCTACCCGTCCAGGGTTTTCACCGATGATTTGCAGCAACTGGATCCGAAAGAAGCACAATAACAGCATCCAGCAGGTATTATCTGGACTGCTGGGTGAAAGATCCCTTTTCTTTCACAACGTATGTCAGCAGTGTTTTCTGACAGGCTAATCTCAGCAGATGGGGAAGGCTGCTTTCAAAGGCAGATGGGAATCTTGGCTCGCAGCCAGGAATATTCCTTCTATTTTTAAACAAATGCCCACATATACTGATGAGTCTCGCTTCCTCATGCTTGAGAATTCCCTTTTGGAATTGGATGGAATAGCGTATCCGATTGAATATTCATGTACATGTCATGCATTCAATTAAATAGACAGCCCAGTTGGGTTTTAGAAAACAATTTGGCCAGCATTAACATAGTTATATTTCTGCTATGCAGCTTTTGTTGAACGGAGATTCTGAATAATAGGCGAGTCCAAGGACAATTGTATTTTTTCCCCCAGTATATAACGCAAAAACTGCTACAAATTTACATGCCATATTTTGATGTGTAGAAAATAATCGTACCTGCATTATTAGAAATATAATGTACTAGTGTTAATTTTGTCTCCTATTTTTGATTTAGTGTTAGAGTCTTAGTCTTGTGCCAAATGTCCTTGTTAGTTTTAGTCATATTTAGTCATTCACATAGCTTTTGAAGTCTCGTCATTTTAGTCTAGTTTTAGTCAGAAGAAAACTCAAGGTATCTTAGTCGAGTTTTAGTTGACTAAAAGTCTTTTAATTTTATTCTAGTTTAAGTCAAAAAGAAATTATAAATATATATATATTTTTAAATAACACATTATTACTGAGTTTATTACTGATAAACCTTTCATTAAAAAAAGTGTTTCACATATCTCAAAAATTGGTTACATTTCATAATTACCTGACAAAATACACCTGTTGAATGATTTTTGTTGAATTCAAATGTTAAACGTGTCTGGTTTAGCATGTCGTCATCGCTCGTCACCAGGGCCACTGCTGGCCAAATGGGTGCCCTAAGCAGAATTGTATTGTTGTGCCCCCTCCCCAAATTATTATGGAAGTTAAGAATAATAAAAATGAAAAAGACCTACTATGGGGTCAGAATATAACTTTAATAAAACATAAAAGTAAATAACTAAATTGTAATTAAACTGTATTTTTTATCATTACAATTGTAGATATACAGATGGCTATGACTATTATTTTACAAATACAGTTGTCTGATTGATTTTATAGTGTCAAGCATTCAGAAATGACACAAAAGACAATTTAACTTAAATAAAACCAAGGATTAGTCTTTGTAAGGGTTGTGATGTCCATGTTTTTGTTAAATAAATTACGTTAAAGGAATACGCAAGGGCCTCATCTTGGGCTTTTTTCTTTTTCATATCTCGGCAGCAGACTACTGTTGTCTATTCCCGGGTATAGTTGTCCATCACTTATGATCATTTTCAGTCAGGCGCAAACATGAGGTGAGAATGAACGCGCGAGCGGCCGTGGGAATGGCAAGTCATGTGTCATATATATGTTTTTTTTCATGTTTACATGCTTATTTACGTATATGTTAATATACATAATAATAATACCTATTTTTTTTTTTTTTTTTTTGAGGAACTGGGATGGTGCCCCCCTGGGAGCTGGTGCCCTTTGCAAACTGCGTACTCTGCGTGTAGGAAGCAGGCGGCAAGTAAGTCGACTGGAAGTTGAAGTCGGCCGCGTGCCACCATCTTGTAGCAGAACTTCACTTGTGTTAGCATCCCATTGACTCCCTTTCATTTTGGCATCACTTTGACAGCGAATAACTTTACATCTGAGGCGTTTAAAGACTCCATTTGCCCATTATTTATTTCTAAAGATACACAACAATGTATAAAGGGCTCCATTACCTTCTATGTAGAAACAGTTTTTGTAAAAATAGGCTAACGATTGCGTCATAAGCACTTTGTTGCTGACGTCATCAAGCTTAGTTTGAGTCTGCGTGTCAGAAACGGAAGTGCTAAAAATAGCTAACAATGGGCTTCACTTGTCTCAATTGAGTTCCAATGGGGTCGCTGTGTCCATTTCTTTTACTGTCTATGGTAGGAAGCAGTGCTACTGCTCGTCACTCACTTTGTGTTTTGTGTGTTCAGCAGTTTCGTGCTGCAGCCACAGGAGTATGAGACCTGTTACTTGAGCAACAGTGCGAAGCCGAAAACTCGTTCTGAATATTTTAAAGGCGTTACAGCTGTTGAAAAAAGTAGAGATAATTGTAGACGAAAATGAAGAGCGATTTCATCGTAGTTTTTATTTTATACAAAACATTTTCATCTCGTCTTTTTTCGTCAACAATAATGCATGTTAATTTAGTCTTAGCGTTTTGGACATTGGTGCAGTCTTGTCATCGTCTCGTCTTAATCATACATACAGACGGTTGGTCTGGGAACACCCCCGGGAACGCCCCGTCACATGATGTGAATTTAGCCCATGGGGGAAAACATTGCCTTGGTGCCAATTGAAATACACGGGAGAAGAGTTGATGTGTCGTTTTCTGTACCTCCAATAAACTAACAAATTATGAATTGAAGTTCTACATCCTTCCTAATAAACATACAGAACTGGAAAGTATGACAAAATGGCTACAAGCAATAAGTTGTGAGGATGATCAAGGGAAGTTGTGGAATCCCAAGACTAAGCTTGTGTATGCGTGCAGTCAGCATTCCATCACAGGCAGGCTACGTTAACATTGTGTTCATTACTAATGTTATTAAAACTGTGTAAGGTTGTTTCAGAAAGTGGCATGCATATATAATTAGCCTTATCATTCTACCTGAAGCAAAACTGTGTAACGTTAGCCTAGTGTGGAACTTTAACTTACATGAAAACGTGTCTGCTGAGAGGTGTAACGTTAGTCTACGCCGTATGCTATATCCGCTAGAAAAGGCCAAGGATTTCCATATACCTACTTTAAAAAACGTGAGGATATGTAACAACTTCGTTTTGTGTCAGAACTGTCTGGGTTTGCGAAGCGACATGGATTGAATCGCGGAATACAATCAAAAATGGATCTTGCTATATAAAGCAGAAAGTCACGGAATTTGGCCATTTCTTAATGATTACATCTACAGTACGGCTGTACAATGAATCAAATATTGATATGGAGTAGAGTATGTGATTATTAAAGTTAAAAGAGACCACAATTGTTCTACGCGTCTCTGGGAATGAGCGCTCAATAAGTGCATTTTTTGTCATTTAAATACACAGGATGTTCGCTGTGTTTTCCTCCACGCCGACTCCCCCCCGACCACACCCCCAACTATGACAAAATGCCGACCTTATGTATGAAAAGAAAGGTAGTTGACGAACATATTTCGTCTTGTCTGACGAAATTAACACTATAATGTACCTATTCCAATCATTAACAATTTCAAAGTCGTAAATTAAAAAAAGATTATTGGAGTAGCTACATTTCATAAGAAAATATTATTTTGGTATTCCCACATTTCACAGAAATAAATGGACTATAATCTTGACTGTTCCTACTTTTCAGAAAAGGTAAAAAAAAAAAAAAAAAATCTTTACAATAAAAGTAAAAGAAGCACCAAGCCCTTGATTGGACCTGTACGCAGGCTAGTATAATTCCTCAGGAAGAGGAGCACACCCAGACTCGCAAATGCTCTTGTACTGCCAGAATCTCTGCTTTGCTTACTTGTTTAAAACACTCTCTCTGTTTGTTTACAATGCAAAAACACTCTGTTGTCAGATGTCTGTGCAAAACTATCCATCAAAGGTGGCTGCTGGCGGTCGGACTCTTGTAATGAGCTATCTCCCTAAACAGCAATAGTTCAGGACAGATCATTTACAGCAAAGCACACCTCTTTCCTCTGCAGTATAAGGCCAATATGCTGCTGGCAGAAATGGACCCCGGCTGCTTGAGTGTTGAAGTTTTTGAATATATGAATTTATATTTACTTTTTATAGCAGTTTCCATATGTATTTACACAGTTATATAACCTTTTTTTTTTCTTCTTTTTTTTTTTTTTTTTACAATATCAATGGAAAACCCCTTTTAAATATGTATAACTTATAGAGATGTACAAATTAATAATTTGAGGTTAATAAAAATCATGTTTCATTATTATTATTATTATTATTATTATTATTATTATTATTATTATTATTATTATTATTATTATTATATAATTGAATTGATTTTATTTTATTTTATGTTATTTTTGCATTTAAAAAATGTATTTATTTAAATTTTGAATAATTGAGACATTACATCTGACACAGTAAACACAGTTAATGGATTTACCAAAGTAATATTTTCTCATAATATTATATATTTATTATGTGTATTGTAATAATGTAGTTTTCATATATTTATTACAACCAGTTGTCAGAGTTTCTAAAGTTATAAAAAAATATATAATAATAATACAATTGTTGATGTATCATAAAACAAGCATGTGCATGTTATATCGAAATACCTATGAATTTAAATAATATCACAGATAAAATGTGACCCTGAAGCACAAAATCAGTTCTTAAGTCGCTGGAGTATATTCTTAGCACTAGCTAAAAAAAAAAAAAACTAAAAAAAAAAAAAATAAACCCTTGCATAAAAACTTAATTGATATGCACTGCTAAGAATTCATTTGAACCACTTTAAAGGCAATTTTCTCAATATTTAGATTTTTTTGCACCCTCAGATTCCAGATTTCAAAGTAATTAGATCTCTGCCAAATACAGTCTGATCTTAAACCCTACATCAATTGAAAGCTTATTTATTCAGATGATGTACAGATCTCAAGTTAGAAAAAAAATGACTTGTTTTGTGGTCCAGGGTCACAAATGTGACATTTATTAGCAGTCGATAAAGTGGCACAGGAATGATGTAATAAGTACATTACGGTACCAGCTACTCAAACCAAATTATATAAAGGCTAAAGGAGTTTCTCTGTCTGTTATTTTTCCACTTCCATCTTTTTCAAGTTTCTTTGTGTTATCAGTTATTTTCAGAGGAGCTCTGACTGTCGGTGGCTTACAGTTATTATCAAAGCATTGAATCCTCACTAAAAAGAGACGGTACTGGCCTAGATTCAGACACTTAAATAGTTCATTGAAGAATAATAGCATCTCAGCACAGTCAAAGACTCTGTGCGTGTGCAGTTTTGCTAAAAAAGACATAGTGTTGTTTTTGCAATACATAGCTTGATTATAGAATGTTGTCCTTATTATTAAAACCTAATAATTGTAGCCCTTACAACTATTTGTATATTTAAAACACTACTAAGAAAATCTAAGGTTTACTGATTTTGTAAAACCCCTGGTCAATTGTGCTACAGTACTGTACCTCAGCATCAGACATTCTTTAACATAATTTTTACATCAGTTCTTGAGCACAGTTTTTTTCACAAGCAGCAATTTACACTCATACTCCACTTGAAAAAATGTTTTATCCTCTGTAGAGTGCTTGTGGCAAACACTTAAAAGCATTGCTAGCATATTTAAAATGAGGACTAAATTGCCATTGCTCAAACGGGAATCAGCAGGTGGTTTTACTATTATACCTCCCACAGTCCCGACACAAAGAGGGAATATACACAGAATTAATGTGGTGTTTATATATAAAACACATACAAAATGTGAGGATGCAGCGGCTCTTTCACAAACCCCAAACAAAATATTATTCACAAAGCAGCAATTGTGAATAATGCCAAAACATGTAAATTATCATGTAAATAGATGGTGCTGCGTATTGAATAAGACATTTCATTGGCACGCTTTCCAGGTTTATTTACATGTTTACATATAATATGGAATCTGTCATAAAAATATTTGCATTTTTACCAAAAGGAAATCACTTTTGATTTGATTTTTGCATTGCCCAAGTGAGATTTTACAGTGCAATGATTCATTCAGTTCTAGCGTTGCTTCAAAGTACAACTTTTATTTTGAGAGCTGTCGTCATTATATTTGAATATCATATTTTATTTTAATTATTAAATTAAAGACTACTAGTATATTGTAAACTTATATACCATCCTCCTAAATATAATAAGGAATTTATTCAGAACTTTTCTGACTTTATCTCTTCTTCAGACCACTGATAACCTTTTAATTATCAGTGACTTTATTGTCCATGTGTGTTTCTCATCTAATCCTTTAGGAAAGCAGTTCTCTGATCTCATTGAGTAACTTAACAGTTTGTTTGTGATGTCACACACAGGCTTGGGCATACTCTTGATCTGGTTTTTTCCATGGGCTTGTCAATCCGTTATGTGGTCACAGAGGATAATTATATATCTGACATTATATCTGTTTTTCAATTTTGATCTGGCTGCGTCCGTATCTAAAAGCCACTCTACTGATTGTTATTTTAGCACAATGAACACTGTGCTAAACCCAGTTATAGTAGGCTATATAGTGACTCTATTTCACATACCTGTCAGGATTTTATTTTCATTTTTTTACTTTTTCTAAGAAAGTTTGAGTCAATCTGAGAATACATTGTGTCTTCTCATGGTGTTCTAGCAGCCTCTATTCCAAGCTCTTGTATATTTGATCGCTTTGACCTTGTCTATCTTCCAGGTCTGGACGGCATTGTTAAACATATAAAACTGTCACATACGCGTTAAGATCCTATTCCTCCTCACTTTTTAAAGGATTTGTTTGAAATTATGGGCCCTAGTATATTATCTTTTGAGAATAGCTCTTTAATGAATAGTGTTGTTCCACCCTTTCTTAAGCAAGCAGTGGTCTCTCCCTTACTTAAAAATTAAAGGCCATGACCCTACAGAGCCGAACAATTTCTGCCCAATATCTAAATTACCATGTCTAACTAAAGTTTTAGAAAAGGTTTTTTCTTTCTCAATTTACCCCTTTATTAACTGAAAATGATATTCTGGATAAAATCCAATCTCGATTTAGAGCTGTTCACAGTGCAGAGAATGCTCTGGTAAAAGTATTTGCTGGATATTCGAAACTGTTGATCACTTGATCCTTTTAAAACATTTGGAGTGTGATGAAGGCATCAAAGGAACAACTTTAAAATGGTGTCATTGATATCTGCATGATATATATATTTTTTGTTAATTTAGCTAATTCTTCATCTTCTGTGGCTCCTTTAAAAAATGGTCTTCCTCAAGGTTCTATTCTGGGCCCTACATCATTTTCATTGTACAGCTAATGATCTATAGGATCTATATGTTGTCACTTTGACATTTCCTATCATATGTATGCTGATGACACCCAGATATATTTACTACTTAAAGTCGGAATGAGCACTCGCTACAGTCCCTGTTACTCTGTCTGGATTGGAAGAGGTCAAAATGTGGTTGCCTAAAAATTTTCTTCAGTTTAATGAAAAAAAATCTGAGATAATTATTTTTGGTCCACCAAAATTTAAAGAGATGATTCCCAGTACTATTGCTCCTTATAAATAAATAAATAAATAAATAAATAAATAAATAAATAAATAAATAAAATTTAAGAAACCTTGGTATTTTAATTGATTCAACTCTCAACTTTGACAATCAGATAAAGTTGGTAGTAAAAAGTAGTCTTCACCAACTTAGAATTATCTCCAGGTTAAACCCCATTCTTACTTTTAAATATTTAGAGACATTTTATGCATTTATTACCTCAAGATTAGATTATTGCAATTCTCTTTATGTTGGGATTTGTCAGCGACAACTATCTCGTCTGCAAATTGTACAGAATTCTGCAGCCAGGCTTTTGACAGGCATAAAAAAGGAATCATATTACTCCAGTATTATCCTTTCTCCATTGGCTACCAGTTTAGTATAGGATCGATTTGAAGATTTTATTGATGGTTTTTAAAGCACTTCATAGCATGTCCCCAAGTTATATAACCAATCTTTTAGAGTACCATACATTGGCTAGGACACTGAGATCAGCAGATAAACCATTACTGGCAGTTCCTCATTCCAAAAAAAAAGTCTAAATGTGATAAAGCATTTATGGTTGTGGCTCCCAAATTGTGAAATAGTCTTCCACTAAATATTCGGCAGGCTCCATCCTTAGAAGTTTTTAAGTCTAAGTTGAAAATTCATCTTTTTACATTAGCTTGCGTAGAAGAAAGACCTTCGTAGAGACTTTCCGCAGAGAAACAACCCTGATGTAATGACCTGATAAAAGATATTTGTCATCTGTGGGTTGTTTCATTAAGAGCTTTATTCTTAATATTTGTATAGGCTTTCTTTTAAATTGGGCAACACAATTGTGTTAAAATATCATAGACTGTATAAAAACATGGACGTAGTGTTTGTGAATTGCTAATCAGCCAATCACATGGCAGCAACTCAATGCATTTTGGCATCTAGATGTGGTGAAGATGACTTGCTGAAGTACAAACCAAGCATCAGAATGGGGAAGAAAAGGGATTTATGTGACTTTGAACGTGGAATGGTTGTTGGTGTCAGATGGGCTGGTCTGAGTATTTTAAAAACTGTTGAT